>NC_056725.1:1829298900-1829306400 GCF_019279795.1 Protopterus annectens
TATAGATAGCTATATGGTTCCCTGGTTCCCTTTTAGAATATTGACGTTTCAGAAAGTCAAACTCTACATGGTTGAGACCATATGATCGACTTTCCAAAATGTCGAAGTGTTTTTACTGACATTATGGTACAGTGGGGATCAGGGAATTTCCCCATTGTAGTATGATATCTAGAAGTTGGTATACATAATATGCAGGGGGGCATTGCAGAATGTCAGTCATATGGTCTCGACCATATGCATTGTGACATTTTGTAATATTGATGCATTATGACACAGAGCCATGTATGTATGTATATGTGTAATATATATATATATATATATATATATATATATATATATATATATATATATATATACACACACACACACACACACACACACACGAGTGTGTGTGTGTGTATATAAATATATATATATATATATACATATATATATACATACATACACACACACACACACACACACACACACACATATATGTATATATGTATATATATATATATATATATATATATATGTGTGTGTGTGTGTGTATATATTTGTAATAGTTAATGGTATGTAGAATACAAGCATGTATAGTAGTACATGGAACACCTTTATTATGCTCATAATGAAGCAGTTATTGTTTTAACAGTGAATGTTCTTAAATAAGAAACTTCATATAACAAGCTTGTTATAGCACAGTTCATATCTAAAAGCCTGACACCTAACGTATCAATGCATACTCACAGAATAACTGCAAAAATGAAAGTTGTGTAATTATGAAATATATGTATTCCATAAATATTCTTGAATGGTGTTAAAACTCAAGAAATTGCATCTTCTCAAATCATCTTTTTGAGATAACCTAAATGCATCTTTGCGAAGATACATCACTGTAATAAAATATGAAATTCCCAGCATGCTGATTTCTAGTTTTCAGGCTGCTGAAGCCAGACTGCTTTTTGTTACTGTGTTTTGCCCAGTTAGACAGTACAGTTGCTATGCATGTACATAACAGTAAAATGCAGACAGAGGGAATAATATTCATGCTTTTTCGCTTACCAATAATTTATTCAGCTCACTGTTTACATTTGATAACTCTCCATATCTCTTACAGGTACATTACAACCTTGTAATACTATGCCTAACTGTTTATCTGTACATCCCTCCATTTTGTCATGCTGTTGTTTGAATAATTTGCTTTTTGTCCATTTGCAAATATACAAATGTTGATTTCATATAGTGTGTACAATAAACTGGACCTTAGGCTTTTGTTATGATTGAAAATGACCCTCTGGGGTAGACCACCTACCCATTTCACATACTGATTTGGATCCACATCCAAACACATAAACAAACAAGTAAATAACATATTGGTGGTTGGCAGAATTGTTAAGGTGTTTATTTCACAGATACAGGGTACAGTGTTTGATTGTCACCTTTGGTCATGGTCTGTTTATTTGATGTGTGTGTCAACAGACTTACTGATGATTATTTACCTGTGAACTAAATAATTCTGTAGCTAGATGTTGGGTTTCTGAGAGTACTTCAGAAAGATGTCTCTTTCATATGAAATCATAGACCTCAGTGGTCATGGGACTTCAGTTTGCTGTATGTAGCAGTTACTCTGCTGAGGCAGTGATGATGGGATTTAGTTTATTCAGAAAGCATTTCTTTTGCATCTACACACAGTAGTTGCTTCCATGTGCTTTGCATACTGCCTGAAGGTGCAGAGAACAAAAAAAATATAAGAATTAGATTACTTTCTTGACTGAACCAAATCATTGCAATTTAGAGCACTTTAATACAAATTAATACTTATTTAATCTTCTTTTGTTTACCTTTCAGTCTAACCATCTCTCATTAAAAATATATTGTTTTCTGGAAAATCACTGAAAATTGTAGTCCGTTAGTAATGCCTGACCTTGCAGTTTGATACTTGTTCGGAAAATGCATGTTAATATAAAGCTTGTTGCTCTGTTAATTTTTAAACAAACTAGAGTAATATTTAAAAAAATGTCCTTGAAATTTGGGCCTTTGTCTCCATTTTCTTGGCTTTGTCCAAAATTCTTGAGCAAAGAAGTTGAAAATATACCAGTGGCACTACTACTGTCTTCTTCTCAGCCAAGTGAAATGCTCATTTAATTTTTTTTTTTTTTTGTGTGTAAACACATATAGGTGATAGATAAGCTAATGCAAAGATAGAAAGAGAGAGTGAGAAGTGGAATTAAATTTAAATTAAATTCCTAAATAGATGAGGAATAGAGAGAGGCTTTTTGCTTGCAGGTTACCTTAAACTGTCTAAGGGTAACCTGACATTCTAAATTAAAATCATTACTGCTTTTTGTACCTCGTGAAATGTATGTTCCGCGAGACAGGTTTTAACAAGATGATATGGAGGACTACATGTCACAGTTAAATTAGTTCATCAGCATGAAAATGGAGCAGAAAAATGTACTAAATCCTTGTCACTGACTGTGCCGTATTGAATTTGTTTCATCCTGACCTACTCTACTTTTCAAAGATGATTCATTTTGATTTTAAATTTCATAAGAGAATATCAGAGGATCCTAATTTCTTTTAGAGAAATGGGTGAATATTCATGCTAACTGCCTCTCCCTGTCTTTGTGTGCGTGTGGATACACACACACACACACACACACACACACACACACACGCACGCACACACACACACACACACACACACACACACACACACGCACATGTATATATATATATATATATATATATATATATATATATATATATATATATATATGAAATAAAGAAATAAAATATACGAATAAAAGTATAACCAGGTTGATATACCCTTGTGCTGCTACAGCATGCAAAACCTGTACGTCTTTTGATGACTTCCAAAATGTTTTAACTGACTATGATCATATAGACTAAAGCTGTTAGAGTGATATCCTTTAGGAACAACCCGTGACTGGCTGTGGCTAAATCCTGTGATACTCGCACCCAGCTGTGGGTTTTTGCTATTATACAATGACAATATTTAAGAAAGAAATTGCTTACCTTTATTAAATTGTGTCTTTGTAAAACGGTTCTTTATATAATGGAGCTTTAGCGTTCTTTTGCCTTCTTTGCATTTTACTGATGTACTGCACTTGCATATTATACATACTTTTTCACTCTTGCACAGCTCAGTGCAGTGCAAGAGACAAAACACAGGTGAGAGGACTTTTATAATGGTTTGTGTGACTTTCTCAATCTCTCTTTTTTAAGTGGGAAGTATAAAACTAACGTGGCATTATTCTGTGACAGAAAGATTCATTAACTTACCAGAAAAACAAGAATTGTGTGTGGAACACAGCAAAATGTAAGGAAAATTAGAGACATTATGCAAAAGACTGGACAGTTGAGAAGGTATTTTTGCCAGAAGTATGATAGTTCTTACAGGTAGTTACCATACCTCTGAACTATTCAGAGTTTTACAGAGCATCCCCGATTTTTCTCTGATTTTGTCTGTCCCTTATAAAACATTTTGTGGGTTTTCTTTTCCAATCATTTTAATGTCACCTCCATCTCCTCTCTTGCTGATGGTGATGTATGACCGAAAAGCTTTGTATGTGTTATTCTTTTGCTCCCAGTATTATATTACTGTATACAACCTGATTTGTTAGCTGTTTGATTTGTTCGTCGTACATCACCACAGCGTAGAATTATTCTATCTTTTTCTCTTACCCATACCCTCTTTTTTTCCCCTATGCCAAACGTTGAAGCTTGCATTTTTCTTGCCTTGATATTTCTCCCTTGGCTGTGATATTTTTGATACCAGTGTCCACAACCTCCCTGTTTAGTGCCTCACCCCATCCAACTAATTCAGCTATCCTGATTTGAATTCCACTGTAGTGTGTTTTTCTTCATTTTTAGTTCTGTGCCCTGCCTAGAGTACATCCTAAGCCCCAAACTGCCACCCCTGCTGTTGACAACACTCTACATAGTGAGTGAATAGTGCATCAGTCCTCACCTTGACTCCACTCCTTATTTGTTCCCATCCAGTCACTGTCCTTACCATATACCTGCACTTTGATCTGTAGCACCCATGTGTTTATCCTACTAGTTCCAATTACACATAGCCTTCTTCTCCACCTCCCTACTTTGTAAACATTTTCTATTAACTCCACATCTGCTAACCTATAAACTCTACCCCAATATAACCCACCATAAGAAAATGCCACTTATATATAAACTGACACCCTTCAGCCTCCTATTACCCTTAGCCCTCCTACTACAACTTACCCCACTACAAATTAAGAATGTCTACCACAAACCCACATCCACAAGCTGCACTCAAAGGCTACCTCTTAGTACCTTCTCTGACATACCATCCTACCTATACACAACCGACAACATTCTCTACTTTAAACTAAAAATCCTCCCCCTAAATGATTACGTTAACATAAACCATACCACCTACCTTCGCCATAACATACAAAAGAAACAAGAACCCACTACTGTCCTACTTGTACTCCAAACTAATCTTAAGCAGAGATATCCATCCCAGTCCAGGTCCCCTTTCCTCATCTCCCAACTTACATTGCCCTTACAAATCTCTAACTCTAACTACAGTTAACCTGCAAATTATTCAAAACAAAATCCCTGACTTCCATGCCTGGGTAACACATAAAAAGCCGACATTATTGCTGCTACAGAAACATGGCTAAAACCATACATCAGAAACTCAGAATTCCTTCCCCCTGGCTTTGCATGCCTGTGCACATATAGGCTCCATTAAAAAGATGGTGGGGTAGCATTGATCTACCCCAACACCCTCAATATAGTCTCATACCACTCATCCATGCCTAACTTCTCTACAGCTGAAATCTTAATAGCGTTCCTAAGAGTTAATGAGAGCAAAAACCTCTTTATCATTGTCCTCTACATTCTCCCTGGCAGTAGTAGTCCCATACTAGAGGAAATGCTAGCTTGGACATCCCAACAAACATAAGTACGGAAACAATATTTTTTGGCAATGTTGATATTAACTGGTTAGATTTCTCATAGCAGCACTCCTCCACAAACATCAGCCTATATAACTACAGCCAGCTAATCACTGAAATTATGAGAACCAGCAAAAACAGCAGCTGTGGGACAATCTTAGATTGGATCATGGTCTGTGACCCCAATAAATTCTCCACCACAGGAAGTCTCCCAAACAGTATCTTTGACCGCTTACCTGCCTTTATAATACGTAAAACCACAACAGCATTAAACATACATCACTGCAGAAACACTAGAGACTTATCATATTTTTCCTGTACAACCTTTAACAATTCTTTAAACAGCATTACCTGGGATCCCTTAAAAATATTTCCTCTAGATGACACAGTAGAATTTTTCAACTCTAAATTCCTTAAAATCTTAAATAGCCTCTCACCTCATTGGTTAAAATGTGTAGAAATCTAGGCACTCTCCATGGCTCACTAGAGCAACCAAACAGAACATGGCCACTAGAGACAAATCCTGGAAGCTTTGGCAAAAACACAAAAAACCCTTTGACCTTATGAACTGCAGACACCTTCACAACCAAGTATAGCGCCTAGTTATTAAGGATAAAAAAGAAAACTATCATACTTTACACAATCAACACAAACAAAATCCAAAACGCATCTGGAGCTCAATCAACAGCCTACTACACCCAGGGTTAAACAATAACACCTGTCCAAATCCAGAAAACCCTGCGTTGAAATAGCCACACTCTTCAACGCATATTTTATAAACGTTATAGCTAATCTCACCACCAGCTTTCCTCAGAATCATCCTAACCCATCAGACCATCCAACTACAAATACTTCCTCTCCCACTCACCTAACTTCTCTCTAGCCTCTATCCCTACTGCCGCTTTTGAAGTTAAAACCATGCACTAATGCTTGACAACCTGCCTCCCAGAATTCCTTCAAAAAGTGGCAAATTCCATTGCCAACTCTGTCAGCTTACTTCTTAATAGGTCCATTCAAGAGTCTTCTGTTCCCATCATTTGGAAAAAAAGCATTTGTCCTCCCACTGCACAAAGGCAGAAACAACACAGACATCTCCAACTATCGACCCATTGCCATTCTGTCTCCTATCTCAAAGATCCTCGAAAATGTATTCACAACCAATTCCTAACTATCTACTTGACAATAACCTACTGTCAGCAACCAAGCATGGTTTTAGACCCAGGCATCGCATCACTCTAGCTCTTATATCCTTCTGTGACTCTGTCAGTCGGGCTCAGGATGCCAGGTAACTTGTCTCTTCACTATTTCTTGACCTTTTCAAAGCCTTCTCCCACCCTCTTCTTCTTAGAAAACTATCCAACTTAGGAATTTCTGCCTCTACCCTGCACTCATTTTCTAACTACCTCACAGACAGGAAACAAGCTAGTAAGTGGCAACATTCTTTTTCCCCTTTCCTTAACACCACTGCTAGTGTTCCCCAAGGATGCATCTTAGGGCTTCAGCTATTCAGCATTTTCATCAATGACTTCCACTCTACTCTCACTCAAGGCACAGTCATCCAAAACGCAGATGATTCTACTCTCATCTGCACTGCCAATTCTCCACCTGAACTCCTGAAACTTACCCAGTCAGCTCTCAGCTCCACCAAAATAAGGATGTGTAACACCCACTTTGCCTTAAACCCAAAGAAAACTATACTTGTGCTATTCAGCCCTAAGCAGACCATTGCTATAAACAAAGACTGTTTCTCTATTCTCTCCCAAGATAACACTACCATTGAGGTTGTCCCACATACTAAACTTCTAGGTGTCACCATAGATGAACACCTAACTTTCGACATGCATATTCACATTATTATATTATTATAGGTTCATAGGTTCATACTAGGCTATCTGCCCTAGGGCATTTATAAGCCTAGCCAGAATGTGTTTGGCTTTTGCCACCCATTTTAAATTAATTTTGCTATGCCCTTTTTCGAGGTTAGTATACTGTGCCTCTGTCTAACAGTGACACAGAAGTGATACCTGGGTTAAACCTACGATCTCCCATCCACTCATCAAGATTCCTCTTGAAGAGAGTCAATGAGGGACTCTGCCTAACCTGGACTAACCTGGACTTTTATATTAAAAAAGCACACCAGAAAATGGGCATGCTATACCTACACAAAACATACCTCAATTACTCCTCAGAACTAGCCTCCTCCTTCTTGCTCCCATCTCTTCTTTACAGTGCTCCTCTCTTTACCAACATATAGGCCAGTCTTAAATCCAGACTAGACTCACGCTATAACAAAATTGCAAAGTTCGTCACTAATGGACAACACTTATCTCACCACTATGCCTCTCTTCAATTACTAAACTGGCTAGAACTTCCTCATCATCATACTTATATACAACTAACAACTGCCCACAAACTAATATTCAGCCCATCCAGCTGTCCTGCCCTTTCTTCTCTATTTACACTATAACACCCTAATAGATCTCTCCGCTCTGAAAATCAAATGCTGTTGTAATTAGAAAAATCTAACCTCTCCTCTGGTCAAATGCTCCAC
>NC_056725.1:1829311400-1829408900 GCF_019279795.1 Protopterus annectens
TAGCACAAGAGTAGACTAAAATTCATTGTTTTGTGTATAAATCGCCTGAGATGTAAAGCATTGTTTGCACATCGCTTAGAATATACCAGACACACAGAATAGTCATGTCACTTTTACCTTGCAGATCTTATAAGTTATCCAACATGTACTTTTCCAATTTGGCATATCTGGTGATTACATATATTTTTTTTGAGAATGTTAACATCATATAATTGCATCACATCTAACATAGTGAAAATCTAATGTATATAAGGCTGCAATTCATTGAAAAGCGCAAGTCTTACCTGCAGTTCTAAGCAATTTACAAAGTACAAACATAAAAGAAGAAAAGTGACAAGTCTTTGCATTGTAGGGTAGTTTTATTTGTGGTATCTACTCAACCGCCCCAAATAGATTTCTGAAATTTTACCGTAGCAGCTTCTAGAATTGGTTTGGTTCCTGTCATTAGACCCTTTTTTGGACCTTTGGTTGCACCACCATCTTGATTGTTGGATATGTGTTCCACTTGCCTTGTCCATGCCCTTTTTTGTTACAAAACGTTTGTGGGGGAGTATGTGGTGACCTGTGACTGGGCTGCCCTGTCCTGGTACCTGCTTCTTGTACTTCTCATATGGCCTCTCCAAGCTGTAAAGAAGATGCACTCTTTCTTAAAGGAGTCATTCATTTTTGATTTTGCAGAGATGTAGCTGGCCTACCCAGACAAGATCCACCACCAGTTTAGCTGCTGCATGAAGAACAATGGCACTGTTCCATCTGGGTTACCACCCACTAGAGGATTTTTCCTTTAGGGAGACAGTGAACCTTAGAGGAATCACTTTTACTGGGATGATGCAGTTCACTGACTGTTGGAACTTATGGATGTGGAAGACCCCAAGCCCACAGCTTGCTGTTTACTTACAGTGTTATTTGGCAGCTGAGTGGTTTAGTGGAATGATCAGTGCAGCTCAGCTTCAACATTCAGAGTTCATTCCTGACCCATAGACTAAACTTGAATACCGTGTGATAGAATTTTACATGGGTTTTCTCGGGGTACCCTGTTTTTTCTCCATCTTCCTAAAAAACATAATAATTGATCAGTCCACTAAATTATAATTCTAAACATATATAATATTTATATTGTTGTACATCATGTTGTGGCTGAAAAAGGGCCAGTTCACTTACCTGCTTAAATTAAATTAAAAGTATCCTGTATGATATCAACTGTTGAGGATGCCTACAGGAGCATGTACCTAGAGTCTGTTTCTCAGCTCAGTGATACCCTCGCAGTAACACTGGCCATGAAGGAGGCCTACCTGTACATCTTTATCCAGAGGGACCATATTTACTACAGATTACATCTCTGCCATTTGGCATCTTCAGTGCACCCATGCTGGTCTTCTTTGTTTGCCCAATTTAGGACAAGGGGGTGCCATGTCTGCCACGTTCTGGATGATTGTCTGAATCAAGTCCTATCAGACAGGGAGCTCAAGATGATCCCTAGTTTTCACCTTTCATTGCCTTACCAACTATAAGGATTTCATTCAGCCTGCAAATGTGAAACCTTGTGCCAACCTTCATCTAGACATTCCAGCATGTAATATTTGATAAGTGAGTGGGAAGACAATGCTTGTGACGTGAGAAAAAATTATTTTCCTTCAACATTTCTTTATGTGGGTTGCACAGAAGAGGTATTTTATGGCTAGGGTTTCCTCAAAGGCTAACACTGCTTGTCAGCATCAGTTTTACTGGTTCCTTTTATAAGACTTTCATGCAGAAAATTTAATGGTGCTGCAGAAACCTTTCTGAACAGAACCCAAGACTTTAGAACAGAAGAATCCCTCTTTTTTTTAAAAAAGAAGCATCTTTATTAAATTATCATGTATAACACAAGCAATCTTATATTTATATAAATGAAAATAAACCATACCGACACAATCTCAGTTGCAAACATCATACATTACAAACCATGCCAACACAACTGTAGCTGCAAACATTATACATCACTAATAACATAGCCAGTCATTGTCAGTCAACCATTATGTAACTCATTCATTTCCTGCCTTCTTTTAAAACCCATTCCTCTTCTGCATGTATTGATCCCACACTTACCATTTTTCCTATGTAATTTGCTCTTACTCTTTTCTAAAGATCCCAATTCCAGTTGTTTTATCTCTGTTACTGTCTTTGCTGATCTGATGTTATGAGGTAGTGCCATCTGTGCCAGGGAGAGTAGGGCAGTACATGCGTACATATGCCAGCATGGCTAGCTGTAGTTTTTTTAAAGAATTTTATGTTATTTAACTATCACTCCTGAAAGCTTTGCTGCTTTGGTCACACCCTACCATTTATATTAGTATTACTTTTAAACAGTATACATGGGTACCCTTTGTAAGAGCCTTAGGGTAGCTGACTGGTATAAGTGTGATTGCCTCAGAGTCTGGGCAGAAAGGGTAACAGCTAGTAAATCTGTACCAGCTTTTCCCAGGTGTGTATGTGTTGGTGAAACTCAAATATCCAAGTGTGTGTGTCACCTGCTGGGAATAGGGACACAAAGTTCCAAAGTGGTTAGTGTGGAGTTTGGTATGGTTCTGGAGAGAGAAGGAGAATCCATCCCCAGGTCTGGAACATGCTCCCTGTGTGCTGTTAAGGGAAATTGTGCTTGGTGCATGGGAGTTGCATCTGAAACTACTGTGTGAATCCATCTATTTCCTTAGTTACACCAATTTGCTCACCCAGAATCTTCAACAGAGCAGTCTGCAGGGAATCTTTAAAGTCTGCCAACTCATTAAACTCGCAGAAAATGTGTTCCCAGTTACCTCATTCTTCTCCATCACATTTGCTGTCTACTTGAGGAAATATTCTTTGGAGTTTACTTGGGGTATAAAAATACTTATGTGGGCACTTCCAAGCAAAATTCCTAAGTATTCTAGACTTTGTTGCATATTTGGGAGACATACATATATCTCCCCATTGTTTCTTTCTGAATTACTTGTCTAATCTTTCTTCCCAATCCTTTCTAACCTCTTCTCATTGATTTTTATAATTATCATGCAATATTTTATATATGCTGTACTAATTATTCCTTTCTTAATGGCAGCTTCTATTTTAGATTCTACTGAAAACTCTACCAGTGCTGGTCTTTCATTTAAGACGCCCGTATTTCTTTCTCTTTGCCTATACTCTGATATCAATCCTCGATAGGGAAGGCAATCTCTAAACTGCAGTCCAAATAAATTCTTGGCGTTTTACCATTCTATTACTTTCCCTCTCTAGTTATTTTCTCCCAATACCTTGGTTCCTTTGCCAGTGTCCTCCAATAAATTCCAGCACCCTCTTGCCTATTGTCTGTATCCCTAATTGCAGTCATCCTTATTGACAGAATATCCTTTCTCCATTCACATGTTGGCTTAGTTATTAGTATACTTTCTGCTACTTTATGAATATGGTATTCTGTATGATTATTTTTATTCTCATTAAAGGTCTGCATCCAAAATTCCAGCTTCCCCCTTGTTTTCTCATCATCTCTTTCCACTTTGAATTGTAGTTTTCTGCTTGTGCTATGTATAGCAGCCTTAATTGTGTTGCTCTGAAATACCCTTTCAAATTGGATAATCCCAGTCCATGTTGCTCTGTTGGAAGAATAAGCGTATCCCACTTGACTGTAGCCATCTTACCCTCCCAGATAAAATTATTCAGCTCTTTTATTAATTCTATCAACAACTTCTCTTGTGGTTGATAAAAAAATGCCTAACTTGTGTATAAGATTTTAGGGGAATAAAATAATTTTAACTGCTTGTATTATACTATTAATATCCATATAACAGAGTTTTCATTTTCTTAGATTTTGTATTATCTTTTTAGTCTCTTCCCACATATCCTTAGCTTTCATACCCAATTAATTTTAATCCATACTGCTAAGTACTTCATTTTATCATGTCCCCATAAGCATGGATATTGCTGAACCAGTTCATATGTGAGTACATAGATTTTTAGCTTCATTAATTTTGTATCCTGAAAAGATTTGAAACTGTCTCAATATGTTCCACAGCACTGTAATGACCCTTTATGGTTTTGTCAGGTATAAAATAATGTCATCTGCAAATAGAGCCAGCTTTTCTTGACTACCATACCAATTATATCCTTGACTTTGAGTCCCTTATTTTCTTTGCCAGGGCTTCTAAATATAATGCAAATAACAAAGGGGAGAGAGTATGTCAGGGGGAATCTGCATTAGTCGCCAGAGCAGATTAAAACCAGTTCAGGGCTTACCCAGTCACTGCAGGGTCGTCTCATTTCCAGACGACATATTTCCAGACAGTGCTTGGGGTACCCACAAAGGAAACCTGCAGATGAAGTGGAGCTGGGCTTATAAAGTTAAGTTCAAGCATATGAGTGGGAAAAAAGATGATGGTAACTTATGCACTGTAGAATTTCAGGGTCAGGGACCCTCCAGACAATGACAGAAAACACTGTGAGGATGTGACACATCATTAAGCAAGGGGACAGACACACTTACTCACTTTACAGGTTGGCCATGATAACGTGAAATTGAGCTGGAAATATGACCTCTCTTAATTAATCTTCACAACTATTCAGTACAATACAGTGGAGACCACCTGAGCAGGTCCTTCAGAACCCTGAAAAATGAAGAGACATGTCTCTTGGAGTATACTGTGGAAGTCAGGGACTCTATAAATGGGACAGTTTTGTTTTTTTAACTCCCATGACAGCTATCAGCCAGAGAAGTTTTACTGCCAGTTCCCATGCAAAGGAGCATGAACAGTGAATGCGTTCTGTATTTCCTGGCACTAGGGCCTTATGTATTCCTTCTTCTAATTCTAGTAATCCCAAAAATGCGTAGAGCAAGAAGGGAAAAGGTAAGACTGTTGTTCAGATAAGGCAGTCATAGTTCTTCCAGCTGGTGCAGATGAGCTTAGAATGCCCTCTGTCTGTTTTGTCTCTCTGCACCCTTGTTACCTAATGTGAGGGAGGACTCATCTAGGCCTTAAATGCCTCAGCTTCAATGCATGGATGATTTTAGCCTTGTACCTCTCATGGGTTTGTTCTTCCTTAAGGTATTTCATGTACCAATAAAAGGGTAGTGCTAACATCTGTTTCTGTCTGTTCTAATTCATGAGGACCTAGGAGAGCTGCTCAACCAAGTTTTAGCATGTGTCTACATTAAGATCTATGTGTCAGTAGTCTCAGATTGTCTCCATGCTGGGTATCTTGCCCACATTAGTAGTCATATTTTTACTTCGGGAAATCTTATGTTTTAGGCCTGCTGGGAAACTTATGACCCCCAACCCCTTTTCTAAATCTCAGCCATACTTTTGATAAAGGAGATCCTATATCTGAGGCCTCACAGGATACTTATTCTCCCCTTTCTTGGGATCTGAACTTTGTCACAGAATGGCAAATCTTACACTATTTCAGTAATTTGGATTTGAAAGTCCATCGTGGAAAAACTCCATTTGTGGTTGCCATCTCCAATGCTGTGAGCCCTGGTATGTAAAGAAACTTATGCATTGTCCCATAAGGATAGTGTAGCATTTAGGAATAAACCTGTATTCATACCCTGTATGATTTTGGAGCTGGTCTTTTAACGATTAATCTGGTTTCTTGTATGCTGTCTAAATCCTTAGAACAAGCTAGAGAGAATCCTGCACATGACAGGGGTCTGTATCACTTCATTGAAGTGACAGTTCAGCGAATGGCATTTCACCAGAAATGCCGTTCATCGAATTCTGCTCATGTGGGGGGCTGTACCCCCCCCCCACAACCCCTGCTAATTATATATGCCAGCTTCAAGATCACACTACAGTGGGGAAAGGGCAAATTTCCCACTCCTCACTGTTTCTCGATCGCAGTATGAACAGTTCGAAAGACATGTTTGATGTAAGTGAACCAAAAATGCCATTCGCTGAACTGAATTTTTGATGAAATAATATAGACCCCAGGACAGATATGCCCAGCAGCTAAGTCAATATGCAAACAGATCCAGTGACTTCAACACAGTCTGACCATCTCTTTGTTTCCTACATGTTAGGGATACAAGGAAAATCTTTGTCTAAATAAGTCTTTCATAAGTGGCTGGTTAACAATCCCCTTTAACTGTGACCATCATGGTAAAGTGCTAAATAAAGGCAATTCCACTGTGAGCTTATCCCTGTGACTGCCTTCAGTAGAAACATGTAATTTCAGAGCATCTGTGCAACAGCCACTTGGGCTGACATGCATCTTCTGACTGTAACACAGAGTGGATAGATAGAATAAAGCAGGGCAGGTTTTGTCATTATGATTGTTATCAGGCATGTCCCTGCCTGGCTAACTGCTATTTGGGATTATACTGTAGCAAGGATCCTTATGACAACATAGTACTGCTGGATGAGGGTGATTGCCATAACTGTAGATATTTGAATAAGAGTATGACATACTCTTTAGCCACCTGATGAATTTTCTATAGCTCACTCACCTCGTTCAGGGATTGCTAGAAAACAGGTACCCCCTATCTGTGGCTGGGGTCTGTGCTTAAGGTGAATTTTTGGCCAAAGTTTGTTTTCTCACATGGCCCTTTGTGAGAGTACATTTGGTGTTTATTCTGACTTTCAACTCACAAAATTTCTTTGTGGGTATACCCTAGATTGCTTTTTTATGAGATCTCAGGCACACTTGGTAGAATTTTGCGTGACACAGAGGCAGAAAGCCTTTTTGCAATGCTGGCAACTGTAGTTCAAGACCAGACATGGGCAGAGCTGCCTTGGAGGAATAGGATGAAGTGACTGATGGGCAGCTCTTACATTCCCTGGGTGGGAGGGTATGAAGAAGTTCAATGTCTGTACAACAGCCCTGCAGGTCCTCATTGGTTGATAAAGCAGTTTGTTATAGTTTAAAAAGTAATTTTTGTTTTTAAACTAAAACACGAGCACCATAGTACTCCATCCAGGCAGTGTATACACTGTAGCAATTGTTTGCAACATTTGTAGCAAATAGTTTACCTCATTTAAAAAAAAAAGATAAAAAGATTTTTTTTTTAAATGAAATATGTTAAGGGAGGGTTGGGGTAGGGCACATAAATGGGACCTGAATGGCTTACAATGTAGCAGTTGGTTTATTACAGTGAAGTACTTTTTGCTCTTCACTTGAAGAGTTGAGGGGGTGGGACACTGGCTTATAGTACCAGCCCAGGGCGCTGGTTGAACCAGCTACACTTTTGCTGATGAAGCAGTTGAGAACCTGGATATATAGTCATCTGTTTCCTTCTCTTGAGAGGTGTGAGATCCTGCCATTACCCAAATGACAGGTGGGCCCTCCCTGACTGAGGATGCCACATAAGATGATCTGTATGGTCTGCAGAACTGCATCCTTCCAACATCATTCATATTTTTACTTTATTCACTTTATTCATTTGATAACTGGATAGGTGAATTCATGATTATGGATTATTTTCAGCCATGGTCCAAGCCAGAAGGGCAAGGGTGTACACAATACATGTGGATACTTTTTATTTAGAGTTGCCAATCAACCTGCATGTTTTAGGGAGGAAACCCTAACACTCAGAGAAAACCTATGCACACATGCAGGGAAACCATACAAACTTCACAAAGACAGTGACTGAAGATCAGAAATGGTTCCCCGAACCTGATCAGTGAGGCAGTGACTCTAAGCTCTGATCCACCATTCTGCCCAGTGTTTAAGAAAACAATTTAATGGATCCTCTTCATATAGAACTGTAGTCACTGCTTTTGTTTTTGATCATTTCTTCTTCATTTGTTTTTGCATCCTCTTCTCCCGTAACGGTACCTTGCATGGCTATAGAAATATGAAGCCAACAGGTGCTCTACCTGGGTCAGAAAATATGCAGATGTAGGTGGGATGATAAACCCCAGGAAATAATGCATAATTTAGACTGAAGATGTTTTGCTCCAGAGTAGACTGGATGGGGTGGGTTGGGGTGCAAAATAAGAGGGCTGCTTGAAGAATACAATAATTTGTAATATTAAAGTTAAGTCTAGTTTACATGTTTTTTTTAGCAGTTCTCATTGTATTTTATGGGTTAATGTTTGGATATACTATAGGAAGAATGTGATTATTACTTTGTGAAAAGTAAGCAATAAGAAGTCAAGCTGTACAAGTACTTGCATTTTTCTCATATAATATTCTCCAGTACTAGGCAACAAATTCAGATTCAGCTTGGCTGGCTGCTAAGTTTAGAAGCTTTGCGAAAATAAATGGGATGTGTCACAGATGCCATTACAGAACATATTTGAATCACAGTTTTAAAGACCTTCATTAATAATTCAGACATATCCTGGATACCCTATGGAGACAGCTAGCAAATTCATCTAGAGTACCACATCATTAAACTCAACAAAATCTTACTGTTAACGACATCTGATGGCGGATTCTACTCACATACATTTGTATGATAAAACAGACAATTGCTCAACTATAACACAGAATCATTCAAAAAATAAGCAGCAGATTTCAACAGTAGCATTGTAGAAACATGTCTGCATGCTATCATTTATGAATAGTTCAGGCATTTGAAAAATACTTTGCATGACTAGGAAAAACTTAAACATGTGCAAGTCTAATTCCAAAGATGACCTAATGTGCATTGGAAAGTTATAGAACGTGTTCAGTCTCACAGTATGCAAGTAGAGATTAAATTGTTCACATCTGTTGAAGATTGTTTTCTCACAGTTCATTACCCTGTTACACACAATAAACTTGCTGCTAATACAGAAGGCATTTTGTTACTTTTAAAACCAAAATGGGGTTAACAGTTGTTCTTGATGAACCAAACTGATGAATTTTGTTAAGGAAAGTAGAATACAATTTGAGAAACAGGCAGCCATCTGCATCAGGATTTCAGTTTTTAATACTTTTTAGCACTACAAATTCTGAGCTTGTGCATTACTTGTCATTCACAGTCCACATCCACCATTCACAAGTGAGTGCAGGACTTGAAGACTAAACCATGATGTATGGTGGGTCATATTAGTTGTGCCTGTAGTTGAGAATGCAGCTAAGTCATAACTTCAGAGGTGCTTGCCCATGGTGCCACCACCTGTATGTACAGTAGATATTATATCTGGAAGTAATTTGTTGCTGGTATGCAGTGAATTTTAGCTTTTAAGCACAATAACGAAATGTGGTTTATTTTACTAAAGTTGCCTTTACTCCTTTAACTGGAAAAGTACCTTTATCTTGCATCCAAGTAACTCCCAACTGCGTCCTGAGCTCTGCTGTTGCTAATACCTGTAAATGTAGCTACTTGCTCATAAGTTTTATTCCATGGCTTTATGACTGTAGTAAACCTCATTGCCTTTGATGCTCCCCTTCTCAACAGATTTTAAAAGCATACCCAACTCTTATAAAGCATGGACTTCACTGTAATGTGTACAAACAACAAAACACCTGAAGTGTGTATTGTCATCTTCAAGTGTAATGCTCACAGAAGAGGGAGATACTGGGGATAGGTAAGAGCAGGAGAGGGCAGTGGGGAATGAAATAAAGATGCTGTGAGGCTCCACATTTGAAGAAGTGCTTATTGCCTGCACAAATAACAGCTCCTGTGAGGAAAAGAGGGAGATGAGGTGGCAGAGGAAGTAGCATGGGGAAAATAAGGGGAAAACTCAGAGGAGGAGCAAGGGATTCCTGGTTGCGTTGCAGAGGGAAGGAGCTACAAGGATAAGGAAACTGGGAGTGTGTATAGACTAAATAGGAACATAATGTTTTGTGATGACTGCAAGGTAGGAATGTTAGAAATGAAGAGTGGTTGGAGAAAACGGTGGAAATAGTAGGCCTTCTTTTCTTTTTCTCTTTTAACCTTTGTTTCAGAGTTTAAAGGGTGTTGTGCATTTTTTAATAAAACACAGGGTTTAATAAAAAACTTGGGGGTGCACATCCAAACTGTAATCGCCATAAAAGGGATATTGTATCCCAATAGCAGGAGGACTATCTTAGAGGAGAAAAGGGAGAAACATGAAGACAAAGGTGAAATAGGGACTAGCAATGAAAAGGTGGAGTAGATGTGTCATGCAGGCATGTCTTTATGCAGAGAGCACATACATTCATAAATTTATAGGTTAGTACTAGGCTGTTATAAGCCTAGTCAGTATCTAAAGGTCAAAATCAAACCCTGGGCCTTGTATCTGTGAGTTCATGACCTTATCCATTATGCCAATCAGCACCCCATAAGGATATGGCCAAGTTAAAAAGATGGAACTTAAAACAGTGAATGTATGATTTGGATTTGTAAAGCAAGGAAAGAATGATGGAGTGGAAATTTGTAAAGGATTGAAAGAAGCCGTTAGGATAAGTAGATTTGGACTGTTGCACTTGGAAGGTTAAAAAGAAGGAAGGAAGCAGAATGTGAAATGTTTTTGTGAAATGTGAAACTGGAAGAAATTATTCATATGTACTTGGAATGCCAAATTAGGCAGCTAATGAGTATTGTGATGAATGAAATATTTTCAGGAAAAATACAATGATGGTATAAAATTAATCTAATGAGAGAGGAAGAGTAACAGGGAACAGGTACAACTATTTTTAGCAGGGTGAGTTATTTACTGTAGAAATATGAAATTGGAAAAGAAATGATAGACAAAATCAGGTACAAGTGACTGCAGAATACATAAGAACAGTTATGGCAGGAAGAAAAGTAGTGGAGAGCCTGGGATGTAGGAGGATTGTAATAGTGCGAAGGGATTTAGAATAAACAAATTGCTTGCGAATAGAGGAGGTTGGTGGAGGCAGGAGTACAAAGAAGGAAGTATATTTCTTGATGTTTGATAGTATGTTTGTAATGTGGTAAATAGCCTTATTGTTAATGAAAAATGTTCATGGAGAAAGATTTACATGCATGTATTAATGTTGTGCTTGGATAATAAAAGAAAATCTGGGACCACTTATGTGCACATTATTTGCCTAGGTTCTGTGAGTAGTGAAGGATTAGACAAGCCATCTATGAATGCTTTTGAAGGATATTTCCAGAAGTAAACCTACAGAAGAGGATCCTCTTAGCAATACATGGTGCAGTGCTAAAATATCTGTAAAACCTTTGGAAAAGACCTCTTGAGCAAATGAATTCCAAACCTCCATTTCTTGGTGGTTATTGTTATAATTTCCACCAAAATTATTCTCCTCATTTATTTTGTGTGTCTGGTATGTGCATTTGGGAACCTGAATATTCGTTGAAGGATTATGCTTTGACAAAAGGTAGAGCAATGGCTTTATCACTGAAAGCCACTTTCATCAGACAGGAGATGTTGCACTTTCTCAGCTGTTTTTCAGTCATGGAGGTCATGTATATAACATGGGTGATGGTCTCTCCTCCTCACACAGAGGTTGCAGGGGGGTTGCCCCCCCTGCAGAAAGGTTTGAAGTCATGTTCACTGAAAGTTTTGCAGCGATTCACATTTATCCATTTGTCCATCAAAGAATAATCCTTTGAATAATCACAAATCCATGCATTTCTTTTGATTTCCTCCTCAGACTTTCTGGACAAATTAACTTTAGAAGGTATGGAGAAGTCTTACTGCATGACTGCAGGTTTCGTCACAGACGTATAAATTTTATAATGTCAGATATAGAATATCAGAACTGTACAGATCAAATTGAAATTTAAACTAACAAATAAATGCATTAAGAATGTTCTGTAATGAACAGATAGTGGAATTTAAGTTAAGAAAGACAGACATTTCTTCAGAAGGGATATCTAGTATGTGGGATAAAATGGATGTAAAAATATGGTAGAAGTAAAAGGAAAATATCGGGAAAGAACAATGAATTATTTGCATGGCTGACAAAGATAAAGTGAAATAGACCCGACAAGAGACATTCATCCACCTTCATCTTGTCATGCTTTAGTTAGTAACTAGGGAACAGTAATTCTTCAGTCAGGAAAATATCGTGAGAGTAGCTATTTATTTTTCATTATTTGCCTTTCTTTCCATCTGTGTTGTTTTTTTAATATTTACTTTGATTTGAAACTCTGGTGTTTATTGTAAATATATATTCAGTGTTTTCATGTATTCTTTTTATTATTAAAAATATCTGAACCTTTCTTTGTGGCTAGTCTTTTAGAAAACATTTAACCTTTGAGAGTACTTGCATTTATTTAGTGGCACTGTGGCTCCACATACTAAAAGTTTTGCTGCTTGGATAAATAGTACCATTTGTATAAATATTAATTTTGCTAAGTGCAATTGGGTACCTTGTAAGAACCTTAAAAGTAGTTGGCTTCAGGTGTTCTGGTGGCAGTGAATCTACCTTATAGTCTGGGTGGAAGTGGCGGAGCAGGTAAGCTGTGCCAGCCTTTCTTAGGTGTGTGTGTGTGTGTGTGTGTGAAAATCAAATCTCAGTGTGTGTGTGTGTGTGTGTGTGTATGTGACAGCTACTTTGAACAGGGATACTGAGAGCACTGATTTTATCAAAAGGATGGTGGAGAACTTGTCTTGGAACACTTGGCTAATTACTCAGCTCTGTAGTGATCAGTGGGGAGTCTTATTTGGGACCTGGAGGAACAGCCCAGCCCCAGGACTGGAGTGTGCATTCCCTGTGTGCTCTTAAGGGAAATTGTAGTTGGTGCAAAGAGCTGCATCTGAAAATACTGTGTATCTATTTTTCTCAATGTGAACGTTCCCTACCGGTGTCAGTTGTGAGGACTGAGGCTTTTTGATTACTGGTCAGCAGGAGGGATGTCACAACAGGTCAAGCAGATTTTTATCAGCCAAAGGAAAAGTTGTGAATGGTAACTAATAGATTTGAATTAATTTATTTTAGAGAGGAACAGGACAGTTATAGTCATAAAGTAGCAGAAAGTTTTCTAAGAATTAAGCCAGCACTGGAATGGAGAACAAGGACTTTGCCAATAAGGATGACTGTCAGAAGGGGTATAAAAATAGGCAAAAGAAAACTGGCATTTGCTGGATAAAATTTGCAAAGGAACCAAGATATTCATAACAAATAAGTACAGAGGGAAAGGTAATAGAGCAGGATAAGGTCAAGCGGAAGTTTGGACTGTAGGTTAAATTCTGTCTTCCCTATCAGGGATTGCTATTAAAGTATAGGCAGCGAGAAAGGGATAGAGAAAGTGCTAAGTGAAAGACCAGCACTGGTAGAGGTTTTACTCGAGTGTGGAACACAAGCTGCTATTAAAAAGGGGTGATTAGTAGGGCATAAAAAATACTGTTGTCGGAGGAGGTTAGGCAAGAATGAGAAGATGTAGAAAAAACACAACAAGATATACAAGGAGATAGCTGAAGAAACAAAAGAAGAGAGACTGGATAGGCACTTTACAAAGGAACAATGGAAGGAAATCTGTATGACTCCCAGGTATGCAACAAAGTCCAGAAGGTTTTATATTGTTGCTGGAAATGTGTATATCAGGTATTTTTATACGTTGAACATGTTTCAGAGAATTATTTCCTCAGACAGTTAGCAAATGCTAGAGGTGCGATAGGAGAAGAGTTTTTTTTTTTTTTTTTAGGGTGGGGGGTGTAATGAGTTTGCAGATTTTTAAAAATTCCCTAGAGAGTTCTCTGTCAGGAAATGTTGAGGCAGCAAATATCTGTAGCAAAAGAAATTATTATTTTAGAGCTTGGACACAGGATTTTAATTGTCTGGATATATAGTAAGGCCTTAATAAGTTTAATGCAAAATCTAAACCAAATGTAATAGAAGCGCTGAGTATTGTAAAGGAAATATGAAAACTGGAGATGGGATCTTTAGAAAATGGAAGGAAGGAGCAAATTACATATTTATAAATGGAAATCGTGGGAACAGTACATGCAGAATGTTATTCAGGGAGAGGAGTGAGATCTAAGGGAAGGCTAGAAATGAGCAATTTACTTAACATTTGAGTGAATGGTGAATCTTAAGAATGAAAACATAAGTGTAATGTTTAATACATGAAAATAAAAAGTGTTGATATGGTTTGTTTTCTCTTCTATTAATGTATGTGTTCCTGTGTCTTAAGTGATAGCTCACTAACAATGTAGTTATGCAGTTAGTGCTTTTTCCAGAGGCTGGTGTCTTCCTATAGGTATGTGACATAAATATTTTAACTCTGAAGTCATGTTTCCACTAAGATGGAGAGACATACGGCTTCCTAGCAAAGCCAAATAGTTAATTTACTTCATTATAGAGCATCCTTTCCCCTCAAAAAACATTTTCTCTTAATTCTATTTGCCATACCTTCTTGTTCTGTATATCAGCATTTATATGTAAGAATGTATGTACTTAGGAATGGTACACATTTGTTGTATATATTTGTACATTATAGTTGCAACATATGTAATACTTTCATTGCTATTGTCTTCAGTAGTTTAGTAATGGCGGTGAGAGGGACATCTGCCCTGGGTACAAAGTATTCGGGGGCATGGTTAGTCGACCCCGATTGCTCTTTAATGCAGTCCTGCTTTTAAAAGCTGGTATTGCATTTGCAGTCAAACCCAAGGACTGCAGCATTCTGTATGTGATCAAAATTCTAGCATCATCTTAATCATTACGCCAACCTCCCAACCTGCTTCATTTTAGCAAGCAAATTACTACAGTTGAAAAATAAAAATAAATAAATAAATAACTTAAAAAATAATTTTTTTTTTATGGTAGTAAAATCAGAGTGCAGTAATGCTCCGTGTGTAGTCTAATAGTCTATAGCAAGTGCTTGCTACATTGTAGCAAGCAGTTTGCTAAAACTGAAAAGTGAAAAAAAAATCAAGTAAAACCTGAGAGCTGTGTAGCACTCCATGTGGGGTATAAACCGTAGCAATTGCTTGCTACATTGTAGTAAGCAGTTTTGTCCAGTTCAAAAGAAAAAAAATATTTCTTTTTTTATTTTAATCTAAAATGTGAGGAAGGAGTGTTGGGTGCAGGGCACAGAGATGGGACCTGATTGTCTCCTGCATTTCAGGAGTCCTGGGTACCATCGCAGACTTTGTTTTTCTCTGCTCCTGTACTGGTTGGTGGGCCAGTACAATGGGTGGACCTAGGAGTGTGTATCTAGCTACCTTACAAGTGCAAGGATGGACCTTTTTTTTTTCCTCTTCTGTTAAAGAGTTGGGGCAGGAGAGAGGGGGCATGTATCTGACCACCTGGTTGGTCTTGCCAATAGAAGGAGTATCTTTTTTATACTAAACTGTGAGGCAGGATGATCGGGGGCCAGGGAGTGGAGATGGGACCTGATTGACTCTCACATTTCAGTAGCCCAGGAGCACCTAATTGCAGACCTTTTTTTTTTGGTTTTCACTTGAAGAATGAGGGTGTGGGGTGCTAGTTCATCAGACTGCATAAGGAGCTGGAGCCACTTGATCCAGCTATGCCACCAACTGCCTTAACTTTCTCTCTAGAATTTCATTTAATTTTCTTCCTTGTACTGGCTTGTATACTGGGGTTATATTGTAGTGGATAAAGATCTCATAACCAGTTTAGCTACTGTACATAGTTAACTTACAGACAGATCAATAAATGTGACGTAGCTTTACAAGCAAGTAAATTAAATGTGAGAGAACAGGCGAGCACCTTTTCATGCCGTATCTCAGTCTTTGATAACAGTTTTCAATTTTATTTACTTCTCTGTTTTAAACAGTAGTAAGAAGCTGTCTTCATGTACCTCTAGTAGTGTGGCTGCTGAACTAGTCTGGATGTTGCTTTGAGAATACATAGCATGCTGTATTTAGTTAAGTAGTATAGGCATACCGCTACAGTTGCACTTACAAAGCTTCAGTAGTCATAGTCTCCAAACTAAATTTTACTAAGAAGGTATATGCAGTTAGGGTTAACCACTTATGTTCAGCAAAGAATATAAATGTTTTTGCTGTTAAGAAAGTTGTATTTTAATACTAACGTGATGAAGTCAATGTTTCAGTTACCATATATCTTGTACCCAGGGCCCACTCTGTATACCCAGGCATCCTGTGATTTTTGCTATGTGCAGAATGAGTGACATCCAATCACAGTTTCTCTTTTAGCCCCAAACTACAGCATGAACTCTCCATCAGTGGAAAATGAGTAGGAACAAGTTTTTGCAGGACTTGTGTAATGTACGAGCATTTGTCTCGACTTACTAAGTACAGATCGATGATCTTTTGATACACTGCTTAGCTGTATGACTTTGATTTAGTCCATTTTACTTAACAATTTTCATCTTTCTTTGTTGTGCATAACTTTTATTTTTGTAAAGTTTTTATAAGTATACGTTAATTTTTGTTTAGCCTAGTAAAAGAAAATGGTTCCAGGTATTTTAATTTATTTTATTAAACTTTATTGAACAGGGTAGTACACTGATCAACAATGACCAGTTTTAGGCCCAACCTGGGCTGTAGAAAAACAACAAATGTTACAAGAATACAGTATGTAAAGAAAAGAGATGCAAACAGAACAGTAAACGTAATGTATATATCTTTACCTATATCTTAGTTTCCCCAAAAGAGGGCTTAAGTACACATAAGTTCCATGTTGAACAGTTTTTTCTTTTTTTTTGTATTCTTCTGTAATCATTTCCATTATCTGCCCAGTCTCGAAAATAATTTCACAAAAAGTCTCTTTATTAATATGAATGAATCCTCTTTACCTCATTTGGTTTGATTTCAAGGGTCTTAATAATTTCATCCCATACCTTGTATCTCTCCATTGGAGCATCTTCCTTCTTTTCAGTTCGTACCTTAAGCAGTCTTTTTCTTTTGACATTTGTTTCTTTCTCTTCTGTCTTGCCATGCATCTCTTCTTTCACTGTATCAGCATATGAATTTTTCCCTCTGCATATTCTTACTCTGCTGCCCTTCTTCCTTCTGTATTATGTTCATTTCTCCCCATGTCATGTCTTTTCCATCTTCTGGCTCACTTTCCTCCACCATTTCCAACAATATACTGTATCATCTCGTAACCCACCAAACTGGAGGGTTTAACAACACAATCCTGAGTTGTAACTTATGCTTTGAATAAATTCTGCTGGAATAAATCCTCCATATCTAATTCCATATGTTCATCGTGTTTCACTGTGCAGTCCTTACAAATGGGTTATCCAGCTCCCGGTAGCCCGCAGTAGGCCAGAATACCAAAGTCCTTGGTATATGATGTCGGCTGCCTCCGGATTAAGCCTGACACCAGGACGTCAGGTATAAAAGCAGGCAGCTGATGTCATTTCCTCAGTCTTTCTTGCCGTGGAGCCTGAAGCAGAAGCAATTCGCACGAGTGCCGGTTGGCCGATTACCTTCTTTTTGTATTCCAACTTATAAAGTTGAAGACATCCTCAGATAAGTACCCCATTGGGGACCCTTTTTTCTTGCTTTAACGAATGTCAGAGAACATTAACAACTCTCTTGCCTGTGGAAAACAGATTCCGCATTGTGATTTTCATTCTTACTGTATTACTTGTTTGGGCCTTGAGCACGATGTCCCAAATTGTGATCTCTGTGCCTCTTTCAACCCACGTACCATACGTCGTAGAGCTAGGATTTTGTATAAGCACTTTGGAGTTTGGCCTGAGTTTGTCAGTACGGAGTCCTCTGGTCTACCGACTTTGGATGTTCCCAAGAAACAAAAGGATAAGGACGGCGACACGCCTAGGGTTAAATTAACCAATGACGCCCCTTTGAAATTGGTTGTCAGTTCAGCAGTAGCCAGTGAGGCACTCCCTTTGCCCCTTCAGTCCATGGATGTTCAGCAGCAGGCGTCTTCGGAGGCCTTGGCTGAGCCCTCCATTTCGCAGGCTTCTTCTTTGCCTTTGGACCCTCCGCCTGTCGCCACCTCTGATGGATCCGGGGCCGCTAAGCAGGTGTTGGCTTCACAGGCCTCTTTTCCCCGCCCGGAGACCAGATCCAGACCGACTTTGGTTCACACTTCGGCGGTGGCTAGGCCTCCTGAGTCCCTCTGGCTTTCCAGCAGACCTCCCAGCCAAAAATCTACTCCTAAACAAGTGCTGGCCTCCCCTCAATTGCCGCAGGCTGAAATGGTTAAGATGGCTAGTGATCTCCTAACTCTTATCAGGGGTTCTCAGCCACCTCCTTCTAAGAGGGCTAGGGAATTGTCCCCGGATGTTTTGACTGTCTCAGACTCAGAGGTTTCCAGCGCCTCTGCTGATGAAGAGGGACACTCTCAGCTTTTTTCTGGTTTTGAGGATTCTGATGCCGAAGACTCTATCCCTTCAACCTCTCCCCCTGAGGATTCCTCATTTGGGGATACCTTGAATACCCTCAGGGAGCATTTCAGATGGGAAAGTCAGGACTACCCTCAGTCTAAGAAGTGGATTAGGGAATTCTTGGATTTGCCTCAGCATAAGCCTTTGTCTATTCCTCCAGTTTTGGAAGTTGTTGATGTATTCATGGAAAATTCTTTGACTCCTAATTCTGTTCCTCCTTCTCCCAGAAAGCCTGACAGGTATTGCAGAGTTCCTGATTCTCATCAGTTCCTTTGCAAAAATCCTACTGCTGATCTAGAGATTATTTCTCAGGGCCCTAAGGGTGTTAAGGCCACTGTTGCTAAAAATCCTGTTCCTTCTGACAGGGAATCTAGGGCCTTAGTCAGGTGGGGTAGAAAGGTTTATACTTCTTCCACCCAGGCTGTTAGGTCTGTTAATTGTCTCTTTCATATGCTTAAGTATCAGCAACATACTTTGGAGGCCATTAAGGCTAAAATGTCTGGTGTTCCTTCCCAGATGGAGAATAAGGACATGCAAGACTTATTGAATTCTGCCACTCTGGTTTACTAAACATTCACAACATTGTGGTTTTTGACACTTTGGAGGCTTCTTGCAGAGCAGCTGCCACTGGTTCTATTGTCAGAAGGCATGCTTAGCTCAGGGAACAGCCCCTTTCTGAACCTGTAAAATCTAAACTACTGGATGTGCCCTTGCATAAGGACAGTCTTTTTGGAAGCAACGCAAAAGAGGTGTTGAAGAAGTTGGAGGATAAGGCTAAGTCTATGCAAACTGCTAAGGACTTCCTGCAAGTTCAGCCTCCTCATTTTAGCAGGCATTACCCTTCTAAGAGTTGGACTTTTCCTGATCCTAGTAAACAGGGTCGCACTAGATCTAGGGGCTACAGGTCTTTCAGGGGACAGACTTCTACCCCTCAAAAGGCTAAACACTGGCAGACTTCATCTTCTAAATCAGAGAGCTCTAAGCAAACTTCCCAAGGCAAACATTCTCAATGACTCCGGCCTTCCCCTGCTTGCCTCTGCGAGCCCAGGGTTTCCTTTGGGGGGAAGGTTAGCCATTTTTGCAGACGTCTGGCACGCTATCATGGACGACAAATGTGTGTTAAAAATAGTATCCCAGGGCTACAAATTCTCCTTTCACACCTTCCCGGTTCTCCATGAATACCTAGATATTCCCCCACTTCACAGGGCAGAAGCAGAAAAACAGATTTCTTCTTTGCTAAACCTGGGAGCAATAGAGCTAGATGTTCATTGTGTTTCACTGTTGCAGTCATGACTGTAGGGTTCTCCCCTGCCGGCAGGCAGCCCTCGTTCGGCCAGAATCCCAAAGTCTGGGTCCGGCATCGGCTGTTCAGCCATGCTCCCTGACGTAAGAGTGCCAGGAGTGCAAAGCTGACAGCCGATGCCATGTTCTCCAGTCTTTCTTGCCGTGCGGTGATAGCAGTTCGCAAGTACTGGTCGGCTGACTCCTGACAATTTTTTATAAACGTACTACAGTCCGAAGACTTTCTTCTCCTACTCAAAGCTAAGTACCCCATTGGGGAAACTTTTTTCTTGCTCCAGTCCGATGTCAGAAAAAGTTAATAATTGTATTTCATGTGGGAAGTAAATACCTCATAAGGATTTTCATTCTTACTGTATTCCTTGCTTAGGCCCTGACCACGACGTAGCTAGTTGTTGGTTTTGTGCTAGATTCAATCAACGTACGATTAAACGAAGGTACGATTTTGCATTTCATTACTTCGGTAGGCGTTTTAATTATAAAATGTTGTTGGATACGGTTCCGGCTACCGGAGTTCACAAACGACGCAAGGATAAAGACAGGCCTCCGAGGTCCAAATCAGACGATGTTGTACAAGCAGAGCCAGCTTCAGGTTCGGCCGTCTTCAGTGAGGCGTTTTTGCAGCCCCTGTTGTCGGCCATTTCGGAACCGATGGCCGAAACGGACTCCCACGAGGAGCCAACTAGGCCTTTGAATATTTCTGTTGCAGGACCTTCGGACAATGCTCCTTCGGATGGATCCGGAGCCGCTGTGCAGGTACCGGCTTCCGAAGGGGTTTTCAGGCCTACTCAGCTTCTAATAAAGGCAAAGCCAAAGATAAAGGCAAAGACTCCTTCCAAATCAAAGACTGCAGCCCAGGCCTCTTCTGATCCGGCACCCAAGTCTCAGAAACAGTTACTTAAGATGGCGGAGGACTTACTTACTATGATTAGGGGTTCACATCCCCCTCCAGATAAAAGGCCAAGGCAGGAAGTTTATTATGACTCCTCTGATCAGGCTTCTGTTTCTTCAGATTCTTCTTCTGACCAGGAATATTCTTTCCCTCCTTATGAGGATTCTGATGCTGAGGAATCCATTCCTTCAGCTTCTCCCCCTGAGGATTTCTCTGAACATTTTCACTGGGAAGGACAGGAGTACTCGGAATCTAAGAAAAGACTAAGGAATTTTCTTCTTCTTCCCCAACATAGACCCCTGGCTATTCCTCCTATTTTGGATATTGTGGATGATGCTTTTTTGGAGGCTAACTTAACTCCTGACTCTTTTCCTCCAGCTCCTGTTAAGCCAGACAGATATTATAGGGTTCCTGATTCCCACCAGTTTTTATACAAGAATCCTACTGCTGACCCTGAAACCATTTCTCAGGGTCCTAAGGATGTTAAGGCCGCTTCTGCTAAAAACCCCATTCCCACTGAGAAGGATTCCAGATCTTTAGAAAGATGGGGCAAAAAAGTGTACACTTCTGCTACTTTATCTATTAGGGCTTTAAACTGTCAGTTTCATATGCTGAAATACCAGCAATTTCTCCTGTCTGTTTTAAAACAAAAGCTTACTTCCATTTCCGCCTGTGCAGATGATAAGGAATTACATGACTTAATGCATGCCACTGAACAAGTTGGGAAGCATGGTTTACACTGTGGATTTGATGCCTTGGAGGCTTCTTGTAGGGCTGCTGCCTCTGGCACAGTCATTAGAAGGCATGCATGGTTAAAGGAACAAAATTTGCCAGATCAAGTAAAAGCTAAATTATTGGATGCTCCTGTTCAGCATAATGTTTTGTTTGGATCTAAAGCTGAAGAGGTGATAAAGAAGATGGAGGACAAGGCAAAATCCATGCAAACAGTTAAGGATTTCTTACAAGTACAGCCACCCAGATTTAGTAGGAATTGGCCTACAAAAAATTGGTCCTTTCCCAATTCAGACAGGCCTCAGAGGGGTAGATACAGACGCTCCCGAGGAAGGCCTCAAACACAAGTCTCTTATAGACCAAGACAGTGGACTGCTTCCACCCCTAGTGGAGGAGAGGACAGGTCGCAAGCTCATAGAAAACAGACTCAATGACTCCCTCTGTTGGGCTGCAGGAACTTCTTGCCTGGAAGCCCCTCTCGGAGGAAAACTTTCTCTTTTTCACCTAAATTGGACTCATATAACCCAAGACAAGTGGGTTCTGGATGTGGTTTCAAGAGGTTACAAATACAAGATGCTTACTCTACAGCAGCTACTTCCAATGCTGACCAAAAATGCATGGATGGTAACTTTGGATTTAAAGGAGGCATATTTACACATTCCCATCAGGCAGGAATGCAGAAAATACCTCAAGTTCAAGTCCGGATCGAGGCACTATCAATTCTCTGCGCTGCCCTTTGGATTGTCTACTGCACCCAGGGTCTTCACCAAATGCCTGGCTCCAGTAGTAGCTTATTGCAGACTCAAGGAAATTCAAATTTACCCTTATCTGGACGACTGTCTTATTCAGACAGACAGCAAGGATGTCTTACTCCAGCATCTAGAGTTTGTTCAGAATCTTCTCAAGTTCCTGGGATTCACTGTAAACATAAAAAAGTCAAATTTGACACCCTCACAACAGATAATTTTTCTGGGCGCTGCTCTAAACACAACAACCCAGATGGCATTTCTGACATATGAAAAACAATTACAGCTGGCTTCAACTTTCAAAACCTTGGCAACATTAACTCAGCTATCTTCAAGGAGATTCCTGCAGGCTTTGGGTTACATGGCCTCCTGCATCCTTCTCATACCATATGCAAGACTACATATGAGGAAAATACAGTGGTACCTAAAAAGTGTATGGTCTCAGCATTGCCACAGTTTAGACATACAGATCTCCGTCCTGCCTTGTCTTCAAAAGGAATTCCTTTGGTGGTCCAAGGCATGTACTCAAAACAAAGGAAGACCCTTCTGTCTGCCTCCTGCCACTCAGATACTAACCACGGATGCCTCAGATTATGCATGGGGAGCCCATTTTCAGGGCAACTGTCTGCAGGGCCTTTGGACAAAGGATCAGAAGCACCTGCATATCAATTTAAAGGAAATGTTAGCCATTCAGAAAGCTCTATTGGCCTTCAAGAATCTTCTACAACCAGGACAACTACTGATACGGACAGACAACACCACAGTTATGTGGTACATAAACAAGCAATGGGGATCTCATTCTTATCCCCTTTGCAGACTAGCCATGAATCTTTGGAACACAGCTCTAGCTTGCAATCTGGACCTTCAAGCTCAGTTTCTACCAGGGAAGCAAAACTTCCTGGCAGACAGTCTGAGCAGAAACCTATTGGATCCACACGAATGGATGCTGGACACCAAAATATTCAAGATGATTACAGCAGTCTGGGGATGTCCTCACATAGACCTCTTTGCATCCCACTTCAATCATCAACTACAGATTTTTTGCACCAGGACATTCCACGAACTAGCTTGGAAAGTGGATGCACTATCATTCAGTTGGAGAAACCTCTCGGGGTATGCCTTTCCGCCTCTTCCTCTTCTTCCACGGGTATTATTAAAGATCAAACAGGACAAGCCCAAAATGATAATCTTGCTGGCCCCAAATTGGCCTCGACAGTTTTGGTACCCAACACTGAAAAATCTTTGCCTGGAGCCCCCTTGGGTTTTACCACAGATTCCGAACCTTCTGTCCCAACACCAGGGTCAGGTTCTGCACTCCCATGTCAAAACACTCAGCCTGGCGGCCTGGTTAATCCAGGGTCTTTGATTCATTCTCTCCTACCCAGGCAGGTTATGGATGTCATTTTAGAAGCCAGACATCCTAGCACTAGAAAATCTTATGCAGGAAAATGGAAAAGATTTTGTTCCTGGATGCAGGCTCAGGATTCTGATCCTCTTATTCCTAACATTCCTCTGATTTTACTTTACCTGACAGACCTCTTACATAAGGGTCTCTCTTTCTCTTCCATAAAGATACATGCCTCTGCTATTTCTGCTCATTATAATACAGACCCTCCAATCTTTTCCCACCAGCTCATGAGACAGTTTCTCAGGGGAGCTAAGAACTTAAGGCCCCTAGATCTCCTCCTATTCCTGCTTGGGATCTCAACTATGTTTTTGAAAAACTCATCTTACCTCCCTTTGAGCCTGCTGCCACATCTGACATCAAGTTTTTATCTTGGAAGACAGCTATCCTGTTAGCTCTGACCTCTGCCAGGAGAGTTTCGGAGTTGCAAGCTCTCATGGCTGTGGAACCTTATATTATTTTTCATCAAGACAGGGTGTCTTTAAGGACTAATCCTACTTTCATGCCTAAGGTGATTTCCAAAGTGGCTTTAAATCAAACTATTCACTTGCCAACTTTTTTCCCCACTCCTCAAAATAAGGAGGAAAGGATCTTGCATTCCTTGGATGTACACAGACAACTACGTTTTTACCTGAACAGAACCAAGGGCATCAGGAAATCAGAGCAATTGTTTGTTTCTTATGCTTCAAGTTCCCAAGGTAAAGCTATTTCAAAACAGACCATTTCCAAATGGATTGCTCATGGAATCAGATTTTGCTATTCACACCATGGAAAGCAAATCCCAGGGACTATAAGGACTCACTCTACCAGAGCTGCTGCCACTTCAGCTGCCTTCCTCAGAGGAGTTCCTACCAAGGACATTTTGGAAGCTGCAACTTGGAGTTCAGTGCATACTTTTTCTAAGCACTACAATCTACCTCTTTACTCTAAGTCTAGGGCAGGCTTTGCTTCTGCAGTCTTGCAGGGCCTTTTAGCTGCCCCCTCTACTTTATGACCACCTCCCTTTTATTCTGCTTTGGGATTCAACCCTACAGTCATGACTGCAACAGTGAAACACAATGAACATAGTACAGTTGTGTACACTTACCATAAATGTAGATGTTCGAGTGTCTTCACTGTTGCAGTCTGGGTTTCCCTCCCTCCTGTCCCCTCTTATTTTTTCTTTTGTGTGGTTCCTTTTTTCACCCTTCTTCTGAGGTGTATTTGCAAAAGGTATGGGATCTTACTCATTTTGGAACTCCTGACATCTGGGACAAGGAAAAACTGGAGAACATGGCGTCGGCTGTCAGCTTTGTACTCCTGGCGCTCTGACGTCAGGGAGCATGGCTGAACAGCCGACGCCGGACCCAGACTTTGGGATTCTGGCAGACCGAGGACTGCCTGCCGGCAGGGGAGAACCCTACAGTCATGACTGCAACAGTGAAGACACTCGAACATCTACATTTATGGCAAGTGTACACAACTGTACTTTCCTGCACTACATATAGGCCAAGGTTTTTACTGAAGACATTTCCTGGTCCCCAAAAACGGGGATTTGTCCATTCTAAACACTTTTCTGGTGATTCCCAAACTCAAAATGCTCACTCTTCAGCAGTTGCTGCTAATGCTGGCCAAGGATTCCTGGCTGGTGACTTTGGACCTAAAAGAAGCTTACTTGCACACCCCTATAAGGGAAAGCTGCAGGCAGTTTCTTCATTTCAGGGCAGGGAACAGGCACTTCCAATTCTCTGCACAGCCCTTTGGCTTATCTACTGCTCCCAGAGTTTTTACAAAATGTCTGGCTCCAGTCATTGCCTTTTGCAGGCAAAGAAACATTCAAATTTACCCTTACTTATACAAGCAAACTCTCCAGAGCAACTTCTAAAGGATTTGGACTTTGTGAAGAACCTTCTCACCTCTTTCGGCTACGCAATTAATGAAAAGAAGTCAAAAGTGGTACCCACCAGGGAGATTATATTCCTGGGAGCGAGTCTGAACACAGCCACCCAGACGGTATCTCTCCCTCAAGACAAACAAATGCATCTTTTGAATTACTTCAAGAACCTGGCAACCATGACCCAGCTCCCTGCAAGACAATTCTTGCAAGCCCTGGGGTTCATGGCTTCATGTATTCTGATAATTCCATATGCCAGACTGCATATGAGGAAAATACAATGGTACCTCAAAAACCTTTGGTGTCAACATACTCAGGATTTGGACTTGACTCTTCCTCTGATTCCCTGCCTGCAGACGGAGTTCCTTTGGTGTGCACAGAACAAAGGCCTACCTTTCTGTCCACCTCCTGCCAACCAGACTCTCACCACGGATGCCTTGGACTACTCTTGAGGAGCACATCTAGAGGGCACATGCATTCAGGGAGCTTGGAGCTATCATCAAGCTCAATTGCATATGAATCTGAAGGAAATGATGGCAGTTCAGCAGGCCTTGTTGGCTTTCAAGCATCTTCTCTTAGCTGGTAGTCTTCTAGTCAGGACATACACACTAAAAGCATGTGGTACATCAACAAGCAGGGAGGGACACACTCTTAACCCCTGTGCCGACAAAGCATGAGACTATGGTCCATGGCAGCTTCTCTGGGCATTCATCTGATAGCCCAGTTTCTTCCAGGGAGGCTCAACACCTTGGCGGACCGGTTGAGCAGGCAGGTCCTGGATCCTCATGAGTGGCAACTAAACAAGACCATCTTTCATCGCATTATTCAGCATTGGGGCACTCCCCACGTGGATCTCTTTTCTTCTCCGACCAACCACCTTCTTCCAACCTTTTGCACCAGGGATCATCACGACAAGGCTTGGAAAGTGGATGCTCTGTCCTTCCCTAGGACACAGCTATCAGTCTATGCCTTCCCTCATCTGCCTCTTCTTCCCAGAGTGCTTTTAAAGATAAGGGACGAAAAACCAAGGGCTATTGTCATAGTTCCAGACTGGCCCAGGCAGCAATTATATCCACTTCTTTGCAGTCTCTCCCAGTCTCAGTCTTGGCATCTTCCCCTGATACCAAATCTCTTGGTTCAGGACAGAGGAGCGATTCTGCATCCTCACATTCAGACTCTGCATTTGACTGCCTGGCTCATAATTTAGACCTTTCTCAACAGGTAGTTGAGGTCCTTCGTGAGGCCAGGAGGCCTAGTACTAGGAAATCTTATGCAGATTAGTGGAAAAGATTCTCCATTTGGATGCAGACTAGAGGAGAAGACCCATCTCAGCCTACTCTTCCTCTAATTCTTGATTACCTGGCAGGTTTACTTAATGGTGGACTTTCCTTCTCTTCTATCAAGATTCATGCTTCAGCTATTTCTGCTCACTGTTCTTTTGAACAACCCATTTTCTCTCATCCCCTTGATGAAACAGTTCCTCAGGGGAGTTAGCAATTTAAAGCCTCCCAGAAGGGCACCTACTCCGGCTTGGGATCTTAATTTTGTGCTTGAGAAACTTACTCTGCCTCCCTTTGAGCCTGCTGCCTCAGCAGATTTGAAGTTTCTCTCCTGGAAAACTGCTTTTCTTTTGGCCATTACTTCAGCTAGAAGAGTGTCTGAGCTGCAGGCCTTAATGGCAATAGAGCCCTTTATTACTTTCCATGTGGATCGGGTTTCTCTTCGGACTAATCCTTCTTTTATGCCTAAGGTGGCTTCTAGCCTGACTCTCAACCAGTCTATCCACCTGCCTACCTTCTTTCCTAATCATCAGAATAGAGGAGAAAGGTTACTGCATTCCCTGGATGTGCATAGACCACTTAGATTTTACCTGGACAGGACTAAACCTTTTTCGAAAGTCAGATCAGTTGTTGGTCAGTTTTGCTCCTGGAGCTCAGGGCAAGGCTATTTCTAAACAGACTATTTCTAAGTGGATTGCTCATTGTATTCACTTTTGTTACTTACAGCATGGCAAGGTTCCTCCTCAGGGTATTAGTACCCATTCTACTAGAGCAGCCTCTACCTCAGCAGCTTTTCTTAGAGGTGTACCTACTAAGGACATCCTGGAAACAGCTACCTGGACTTCTGTCCACACATTCACCAAACATTACAATTTGCCCTTGTTTTCTAAGTCCATGACTGGTTTTGCCACTGCAGTGTTGCAGGGCATTCTTACCAACCATTAATCAGTGGTGTTCCTCCTCCCTTTTTGTTTTTTCCTGGGCATTGGGAATTAACCCATTTGTAAGGACTGCAACAGTGAAACACGATGAACATAGTACAGTTGTGTACACTTACCATAAATGTAGATGTTCAAGTATATTCACTGTTGCAGTCCTGGTTTCCCTCCCTTCCACCCCCCTTTTTTTTCCCTATGGCACAGACTGGATTTTGTTTTCTTCACCTGGTCTTACCTTTTTTGGGAGGCTCCTCACAGTTATGGCAAGAAAAACTGAGGAAATGGCATCTGCTGCCTGTCTTTGTAGCTGACGTCCTAGCGTAAGGCTTAATCCGGAGGCAGCCAACGTCATATACCAAGGACTTTGGTATTCTGGCCGACTGCGGACTACCAGCAGCCAGATAACCCATTTGTAACCACTGCAACAGTGAATACACTCGAACATCTACATTTATGGTAAGTGTACACAACTGTACTTTCTTCCAACATATTAACTTTTCTTTGAAAAGGCTTGACTGCCTTTTCCCCATCTCCAACACATTATCTTCAACTCTTGACCTCTTTTTTGCCCACAATTCCTTGTCTGTTAGTTTTAACACATCTACTGTTTGACTAACAGCAGTACAATCACAACACACCTCTTGGCCAACTCCCCCAACCTCCATGTTTGCCTCAACCTGCTTCCTGTTCTCTGAGCTGTCTATGAGCCCAGACCGGAAGACAGGAAGTGCCACCATGAAAAGAGTCCCCATACAGTAAAACGAGTAGGGGAAGTTGCCTGATGCCCTGGCCAAATAAATTCCATGTTGGGTCTCCCCCTGAAAAGAGGCTACGAGCCTAGTGGGACTAATCCAGTCAACAAAAGTATAAATAAATAAAATATAATATGGGAAAGGAGTAAGGGAAATAAAGGAAAAGATAGAAGGATAGCAGCAACTGTGGAGTATATGTACACAATAATTTAGATGCCTACAGGAAGAGAGAGTGTGCTGGGATGAATACAGGTGTATGTGTAATGTTATTTATTTATTTTTTTTTAGGTTAGAAATTCTAAGTTTAGGCATTTACACTTGTTCTGCTTCTTCAAGTAAGCTTTGAACTGTGGTTTGAAGTAAGTATGTGGGAATATCCTTTAAACTCATAGGGAGTTCATGCCATAGTCTGAGACTAAAAGAGATGAGATGTGGTTTGTGCAATGGAGCTTGGTTTGGTGCGTTTGGATGATGGCTGTGAGAATGATTGGCTTTTGAAGTGATAGGGTGTGATTGCAGGAATTAGTCCTCATACACAGTGTCTGCAAAATATTAGTTATTTCTGCTCATTAATTTGGTGGTTTGTGGAAGTAGTTGTCCTTGAAGGCCTTTTATTGTATAGCACAGCCTATTTACATGGTAATAGTCAGGGACAGGCAAAAAAAAAATGAAAACATACCAAAACAGTATGCTCATTGTCAGAATTAAAATACAGACTGGGTTTAGCTGTATATTTCACCAGCTATCAGCTGATAAGTCATTATTGCTAATGTCTGCAGAAAGTTGACGCAGAAGAGAAAAACGCAGGGCACAGTACTGGGTTGGGTGCTTTACTAAAACTGATGAGGCATGCAGCTAACTGTAGTTTTGTTTACTTTCAGTTTGTAGCTATATAACCTATGTAAAATCCTCCTTTCTTGTAATAGAATATTAGTAGAAAGTATATGGATGTGAGTAACTGCCACCATTTTTCTGTATGAATTAACAGTTAAGTAAGATGTTTCTGAAGAATGTTCATTAATTTCTGCCTATTCTGGCAGTTGGCACTTAGGGTTATGGCTGTGAGGTGTAGTTCCTGTGGTACATTGTGTGATTCCCTCAGCCCTCATTAGCCTACTTTGTAATCTTGAGCAAGTCACTTAACCAGGCATTGCTCCCCTGAAAAGGGACTTGTGTCCAGTGGGACTACCTGGTTAACAAGTGGGTTTTATTAATTTGTCTTTGAATGTTTTAGTTGCATAAAGGTAAGTTAAAGTAAAGGTAACCATTTATGTTGTGCTGCTGTTATATCTAACTTTCATTCTGTTTATAGGTTGAAGAAATAGTTGACATTGGAACATTTGCCCCAGAAGATATTCATATTCCTAGCATCTATGTACACAGAATCATTAAGGGTGAAAAATATGAAAAGAGAATTGAGGTGAGTGTGATTGACAGCCTTATATTTACAGGAAGTGTTTCTATCCCTATTTATAAGAAAATTCATTACTTACATATAATATACGTATATTGTGTGTATACATACATACATACATACACACACACACACACACACACACACACACACACACACACACACACACACAGATTTATAGTATTTTGTTTGTGTGTGTCAGCTTTTCCATCAGTTTTTTTTTTGTGCTCACACTATTGTGGCTATGATATTCCCTTTTTCCAGGATGCTGGAGATGGCATGGAGATTCATGAGATGGCAGATTGGTATGTGCTTGGGAACTGTGAGAAGCGGTGTCTGTATGTATTTGAGGTTTTATTGCTGGGAAGATTCTGTTAGTGACCATGCCTTTTTTTTTTTTTTTTTTTTACAAAAAGAGATTTGGCTAAACAGTGAACATCATTTAACTTTCCTGTCTTCTGAGAGCCAAGAATTATATCACTAAGAAATGGAAGAGTAGAGGTTCCTTAAGTTTATTTTCTCTGCTGCCCATCCTGCCAGACACGGCTTTCCTGGTTTCTAAATGTTTTGTGTATGTATTCATTTTTTTTTGTGGTAGAGCTGTTTGTTTATATACTGTTAATAGCCAAATACCTTGATGGAATTCTTTGAGTGCACCTAATTACTCTGGGAAATGTACCATGATTTTGATATTTGTTTGTATACATTGAAAACTATTTATATAGAAGCAGAAGTATGGAGCAGTAATATATTATTTCTTCTTGAAGGATATATGTAAAAATATCTAACTTTTCACTAAAGATATTTGGTGATTTTAAAAAAGATTTTTAATCATGGCTAGTGTTCTTCATAAACTTGTATTCTTTATGTTGAATAGAATGATGACACCTTAGTGCCTCTGATTCTTCGGAGATATCAAATGTTACAAAATAAGATCTGAGTTGGTCATAAACATTAAAAACTGCACAAAGAATTTTAATTTTGTGGCATAAGTCTGTCTGCTATTTATTTTAAATAACCATAAAATCATTCCATCACTGTGTTAAGTTTGAAATTCTGCCTGGTTAAAGATATGAGGTGAGGCCAGCTTTTTGTTTATTGTTTTTTGGGGTTGTTCATAGTGAGGGGGAGCTTGCTTTCCACTGGTCCTGTGAATGTTTGGTTACTCTTCTAGCCGCATGGAGGTAGAACAATGCATGGTACTGGGCACAGCATATTGTTTAGGACAGTGCCTTATTCAAACCAGTTATGGACTGGTGGCTGTATTGTTTATGGAACACATTTGTATGATATTGGATTTGTGGACCATTTCACAGTGGTGGCAGGAGGAAGCAAATTTAGTCTGATTAAAGAGGTAATAATTTCAGTAGAAGGGACAGAAATAATCAGGGAACATGTTATTTTGAAGTGTGACTTGAATCCAGAGGAGTAATTTAAATTTGAGGTCTGGCACATTGCTCCTGGAAAAAAAAAAACATGTGAGACTTACCTTTTTGTTGGCTACTAGATTTCTCTCTCCTGTAATTAAACTTGCCTTGCAGATGCTGAAATTAGATGAATTATTTAATGTTACTTCTCCAAGTTGTTTTGAATGTAACAAATGGATCCCCGGTCTCATTTCACAGGCAGAAAACACAAAGTAATACAAGTTGAAAAAAACTATATAAGCTGCTTTGGAAAGTAAAATTACAGCTTAGTGTCAGGATTTGGGAAGCAAAAAAAAAAAAACACAAAACAGATGATCATCATGAGAGAAAGCAGCTGGTAAATGAACTTTTTCATTGCTTACGAACATTTATTTTATTTGTTTTTTTATTGGATTTGTTTATGGTTGTAAGTCACTGAACCCTGTAGACATTTTTCTAACGCCACCTAGGTGATAAGACAATAACATAGAATTACAGAAATAAAAGGTCCATATTGAGTTTAGACAGCAGGGATGTTGGATGGAATCCAATATAATTGGTGTTTTCCAGTTTTTGTCCTAAGATTTTTGTCAGAAAAGTGGAAAAAATTCCATAAAAATTCCATTGTTAGTTGTGTAGCAGGATCCTAGTAGGAGGTTGCAACTTTACTGAATTGGGAACCACTTGGTTTTTCATACAACAGAGCAGTGGTGTTCCCTTGGAGGTTGTCATGTATCAAAATGCAGGCATATTTAACAGTGGTCTGTAAGGAATCTTGACTGATGGGATAAGAATGCTGTGATGGGAAGTCTACTTTTTCCTATGGCTCTGTTGTCTTCAGAGCCTAAGAAGAGAGAGATTTTATTGACCCAAAGTAGTGCTTTGCTAATTTTGGTTTTGGTGTGTTCCATGTGAAACTGGAAGTTAAATGCTTTTGGTCTAGCCATTAACCTCGGCAGTGAAAACAGTTGGTACTTCCTAGCTGCTTTTTTTTTTTTTTTTTTTTATTTTGTTTTGTTGTTGTTGTCAGTTGGAGTATACATATTTTAGTTTGTGAATAGTTGTCTTGTAACCATGAGGTTAGTGTGTGGAAAGTTTTTTTCCCAGTGTTTACTCAATAGTATTAGGGTTTGAGTCTGTGTCACGAAGTACGTCTTCAGTGTAAAGTAGATCATTTGTTGGAATTTGGTTGGAAAATGATTAACAAACAGAACAGAAGAAGAGCACAAATGAATCTTTGTGTTACTGCCTGTTTTAGTTTTGTTAATTTTGAAACTGAGGAATTGAGTTTGATACCTCTCAACTGTACAGATTTTTGCAGAATGTCCAGATTTTTGACTCATGTTTTTGGTGTATTCCTCCTAAAATCTGTACTTTTCTGGCAAATAGCTGAGGATTTAAGTAATTAAATAATGACAAACATTTGAGTTTAAGACTCCAAATCCTTCAGAAAATTGATGTTAATGCAAAACCTATTATTCTATCAACTTTCTAAGTTTGTAAGAGCAATATTTCAAATCTGTCCCTATTTGTCCCCCCATCATTTTATGCTTTGTCCAGATTTTTTACTCTAAGAGGTTGAGAGGTAGAATACATAACCTTTTTTTAGGCATGGGGTTGATGATTGCTTCATGCCAAATATAAAGTGAGATATATATATAGGTAAAATACACCATGGATGTAACTGTCTGTTCCTAGGGGAGTATGTAATGGGATTTTCTGTAGTCAATCTTAAATTTATTTGAAGTGGATGTAGTGCAAGAAGAAAGTGGGGTAGTGAACATGGTTGTACATTCCGTGGGATGGCTGTGTTACTGTTGCAAAGGTCAGAGTAAGGGGAAAGGAATTCTTTTGGCATGTCCTATGGGCATATTGGCAACTTTTTGTATGGTTGCAATAAATCAAGCATTAAAACATCTCTCTCTATAAATAAATATATATATATATATATATATATATATATATAAATATATATATAATGAATACAGGAATAGTACTATTACATATTGGTTACAGTCTTTTGTTTTCTGTATAATTACATCAAAGCCCACTTATCCAGTCCTATTACACTTGCCCTTGTTTGAAGAATGCAGAGACAAACGTGCTTGTATATACGGTTGTGTACTGTTCATTTAGCTTGGGTCATATCAAGTGCATTTGTATTCTGCAACCATGCGAGTAAAAGTTTCATTTTGAATTTTGTTTGGTCATCAAGGTTTCTAATTTGTTGTTGTACTGGCAGTTGATTTAGGTCCTGTTTATATAGATTAATCCTAAATGTTCCTCAAGCTGAAAAAATGTATTCATGTTGGAACAGCATATACATAGCTACTAAAATAATAATTCAGAAGAAATCGATGAGGCACAGATACTGATTACTCTGTGTGCTGTCCTCTGTGGGTAATGGAACTTTGCATGTAGAAAGGTTTATGGAAATAGTGTGGCAAGAGTTGTCTGTTTTTATATAGATAGAAGTGTACCTAATGCTATCTCTAGTTCTTACTGGTCTACATTTAATTTATAAGAATGTTTTGTTTGTAGAATGTTTTACTATGTACATGAATCTATAATTATTTCCTCTTTTTCCTTTGAGTATTTACTTAAATCCAACAATTTTCACTTAATCATAAAAAGCAGAATACTTGTTTACATATATTCTGCATCTGTTCATAGATAACATTTTTAATTCCTTTTAGAACCAGTTGAAAATTAATTGTTGGATTCAGTTAAACATGACGGCAACATAAGCAAGTCTCCACTATCTCAATGAGCTAAATGTTAGTACAAAATCTGGTAGGCAAAAAATAGCATCAAGACAAAAAAAGACATTTCTTCTTTAAATTATCAAATGGTATATGTGGACACGTTTCTTTGGCAACTGAACTCAGATCAGATGTCCTTGACACATTGGTTAACATTATACTGTTGACCGGGAGGGATATGGATTTTACTCAGATGTGGAAACCTACAGAATGCACAAAAGATTAGGTTGCAACAAATAGACATAGTTAAAGTGAGTTAGATGAGTATGGAGTCAGAGAATGTCCAAACATAAGCATCTGGAAGTAATGAAACTAGTATTTTAAATCTGACTGTGTTACACCTCAGTAGACTACAGGTTGCTGCAAATAAAGGGTTTATATTTATACCTTCTTTTAGAACAAAGAGTACTGAAATCTTTAAAAAACTGAAATTATTTACCAGGAGACTTGAACTGCAGTTGCTGTTTAGAGAAGACTGTTGACATTTGTCTTAATTAAAAAGACCTAATATATTTGTCCCCATTAGTAACACTGTTGTGACTGTGTGTGAGAAACTCTATGAATGTGAAATACAATACTTTTTACAAAGGAAAAACAAGTTTTGTAATGTAGCTAGTGCTGAAAGAAGTATTACAGCACTTGATTGATAACAGGAATGAGTGAACGGAAGCCTGCAGACCTATGAATCTTTTACACTGTGTAATTAAAATGGAGTATATGGTGTTCGATGAACCAGATTATAAAATCCCATTTACCTGGTTAAGAAAGTCCATAAATAACCAAGCAAACAAACAGCTTCTTCTTGACATGCAGCATGCCATACAGAATTGACCAATTATCACCCAGTAGCCATTCTACCTCCCCTATCCAAAATCCTTGAAAGATGCGTACACAAACAAATTATCGATCACTTACACACAAACTCTTAACCAGTACCCAGCATGGTTTTTGTCCCTCCCACAGCACCACCACTGCATTAACAGCCTTCATTAATACTGTTAACCACCACAGAAATAATGGGAAATTCCTATCTGTTACCTTTCTTGACCTTTCCAAGGCCTTTGACATGGTGTCACATAGTAAACATATTCAAGTTCTTTCTGAATTTAACATCAGTCATCACTCTAGCTCTTGGTTAAAAAGCCACTTTTCAGGTTGTCAGCAAGCAGTTCAATGGCAGAAAGACCTCTTCCCTCTCCTTCCAGTTACAATAGGAGTTCCCCAAGGCCCCATTCTAGGACCACTATTTTTTCATTTTTCACCAACAAACTACATGCTTCCTGTCTTCACGCCTCAGTTATCCAATATGTAGATGACTCTGTCTTAATATGCTCTGCCTCCTCCCTTCATGAGCTACAATCATAACACAAAATTCCTTTCTCTCAATTGAAGCTTGGCTAAAATCTCCAATCTAATTCTAAACCCAAGCAAAACTAAACTTCTTCTATTTAACCCAGCAAACATTACCCCACCTAGTCCCTCCTTCAATATTATGTCCATAAACAAGACCATCATTTCTCCTGTAATCTCACACCAAACTCCCGGGTGTCGAAATTGACTATAATATGAAACTTGACATTCATATCTCGCAGATCATAAAAAAATCCATAAAAATTGGATATTGTCTACAGAAATAAACAATTCCTTACTAAGCAAAGTCCACCATTGCATGTATCAGTCTCATATCTCCACTCCTCTATGCTTCCCCTATAATCACAAACTTGAAAAAGACTGAAATCAACAAACTCAATTCCTGCTATAATTAAATAGCCAAGTTTGCCACAGACTCCCCCTTCAGATCACATCATTGATCAGCTCTTAAACAATTCAGTTGGCTTGAACTTCCACATTTACTCCTTTATATTCAACTGATCTTTGCCCACAATGTCATTTACCAACCTGATAAAAGCTCCTGTCCTGTGAAACTTAAAACTCCCATACTCAAACAACAGATCATTCCATGCTAGTCACAGGCTACTACTACAAGTAACTAAAGCCAATAATGTAGCTGGCGATTCCCTCTTCTCTAACTTCATATCCAAAAAGTGGAACTCACTCCCCCACGGTATAGTACCCCAATCTTCCTTAGCACAATTTAAACATATGTTGAAAACTCAGCTGGCTAATGCATGGCTATGCTGCTGTGCTAGCTCTGGGTAATTTGCCCCATAAATGTAAAGCTAATTAAGCCACTGCATCCCCATCCTTATCAAACTCGGACTCAGCTCATTCTGCAACATTAAATACTCTGCAATACTGTATATACTGTACTAATAACTAAAATCTAAAGTGTAACAACACCTTTGACCACTGATCATATATCTCCTAAACTACTCCTAAAACTGCTACCTTCTGCATACACTATAACCTCAACTGCTTCTTCCTATATATACCTTAATCAGTACCTTTCATCAACTGGTTTCTCTCCAACACCTGTTCCATCTCTGTGATGTACATTGTTACCAGATCATGCTATGCATAAACTGTAATGTGTTGCCATATCTGGCATCACTGTAGTCTGTATGTCATTGTTGTAATATTATTGTATATTGGATTTCTATTTGTATCTACTTTATATTATTATACTTGTACGTTATTTGTGTATATTTTCTCCCTAGGCCTCCACTGAAAAAAGACCTGTGTCCAGTGGACTTTCCCAGTTAACAAATGTAAAAATGAAATAAATAAATAAATTAAAATACTAGCTGATCTGATTTCAGCTAATCCATTCTACTTTTCAACAATGTGGGCACCTTCCCTGAAGAGATTTAATAAAATATATCATACCAGGAAACCAGCCCATTCACATTTGTTGTACATCCCCAGTGTTCTTCACTGTCCTAATTCATTTGCTGTATCTCTTCAAAGCCAGCCATAATTTTTCTCCTCTACCAGACATGGCCTAAAGGCTCTTCTTCTGATCTCAGTTGGCCATTCAGTCTCCCCATGACCAAGAATGAGGCTTCCACATGGTTATGTAAGTCATTTAACCTATCTGGTTCCAAGCCAGGAAGCTCTATCAGCCCATTTGTTCCTAGTGGATGTGACAACCAAAAGCTAGGGAGTCCTGGTGTCGTTACCCTCCTTGCTTAACACCTCCTTTCACATGGCCCACTTGACTCACTATGGCTTCCTTAGTCAGGTAGGAAATATTTGGGCTTTCAAGGATATTTTTCCCTGACTTAGCTGTGTATGCACAGTTAACATCTTGAGTCAGCATGGTTATCATCTGCTGATTTGACAACAATGTGGCAGCATTTGCTGTCTGCCTCATCTCAGGCTAAGTGAGCTGGCACGGCTATTCAAGTTCATCTGCCCTACCCCCTGCCTACACCCATAGGTGCATGTGACACTAATGGAACACTGGTCATCTGGGTAGTAGTTGAAGCTTTATCCCTGTCTGCCACAGAGCCTGGTGCTAAAACCATCTGCAATGGTTGTCAAGTCTTCTTGCAAGTGTTTTAATTCTAGCAAGCTTGTTTTTTGTCAGTGAAAGAAAAACGTAAGTAATTTGTTTGTGTTTGTTGTGTTTGCAATATCTGTGCACCTTACATTTTAGACAGCTTATTTTCTTTAATTTTATGGGAATACAGACTGAATTCTAGCAGTTTTAGTACATTGTAAACATATTTCTGTGCGTAGGAGGGAAGTACCCAAGTGCCCAAATGGAGGGTGAGAATTTACATCATATATCCTGAGATGCATAACCATAGACTTGTATCAGGGTTAGACATTGTCTGGAGCTTTGTACACAAACTGCTGAGAGCTTAGTACTGTCTTATTCATTTATTTTATACATCTTATTATTGTTGGTCAAGTAGCAAATTCTGAAAATTATTTTTCATTCTTGTAAGTCTAGACTTACTTATCTTGGATACATACAATAATATTTAGTATGGCTTAAATAGCAAGTTGACAGAGTTGTCTGTATGGACTATAAATTCGGTTTCATATATGCAGAAATTATGTAGTCCATATCATTTGTTTTGGTCAATGGCCTTCCTCCCTTGTAATAGCTTCACTTGTGTTTAAGGGGAAAGGTACTTTTCTTGTATTTCCCTATGCAGAATGGTGTACCTGATGTAGCGTGTCACTTTTAAAGTGACTTCTACTGCTTCACACCAACAGGCAGGTAGACTCGTGCAGAGCTAGTAACTTTTCAAGGAAGATGAAGTAGCTAAGTTTATCACGAGCAGCTTTGAAAGGTCCCTTAAATTGTACAACTTTCTTTTGACCTGACCTGAAAACAGTATTTAGTATTTCTTATCACATTTAGTTTTATTGATTCATTCTGTATGTGATTTCTGCTTTAAGTGTTCTGTTTTATATATGCCATGTTTAATATTTGATTTTATATTGTGATTAGCTTATAGCACATTACTCCATTTGATTTGATGGGTATTTCTGCTCTATTCCTAGCAATTTAAAATATTTGCTAAGTTACAAGGTAATATGAGTAAGAACATGCTGGAGCAAGCTGTTGGCAAGCATCTCATTACATTAAGCTGAAGCACAATGCAAACACCTCACCTGCTGCATGTCAACTGGACTCTTACTGACCATAAAAGGAGAGGAAAGTGGAATATAGGCGAGTGAGAAGTGGGGAATATGGCAAACAAAGGAAAACACAGAAGGGAAGCACAAAGGAAAATTAGAGGAAAGCAGGTACCAACTAGATATATATATATATATATATATATATATATATATATATATATATATAGAGAGAGAGGGGGGGGGGAGGGAGAGAAAGGGTGATGGGAACGGTGAGAAAAAATCAAGGAAGGAAAGGTGGAGAACGATAGGCCATGGGACGTACAGACAAACAGAAAAATAATACAGACAAGCAGGAGTGGTTGTATGCAGACTTGGTTAGAGGGACATTAGCTGGGCAAAGAGAAGCAGAAGTTGAACAGATGTTGATGCAAAAGAGTGAACAGTGCACAAGGACTGGGTTATAGCACAATACGATGGAGGTACACCTAGCAGGGGATAATATAGGATGTGGGCAGTGTGCTGTCTGCTAACTGCTCCAGAGGGATGTCAGTTTGATCCAGAAGATGTCTCAGATGAGTTTTGGTGCCAGTGATAAGGGCCATATACCCTATTCAAGTGGCCTGATGACAGGGGCTTGCCCATTAAGTACATCTACTGTAAACTCCAGGAAGGCATGGTAACAGCCAGTAGGCCATCACACTGTCAACCTCCTATCATGCAGACAACTGGGCTTGGGAGGTATTTGAGACCTCCACCCGATAAGCCAGTTCCTGTCCCCATTTGCAGCCAAAGGAAGAAGGGGGAGGTGGTGGTTGATATATCTACAGCTCTTTGACTGCAGAAAAGAAACATAGTATGAAGGATATTTTTAGGATGCAGTTGCTACAGGTCACCATACATCAGCACTGCATACCAGTCCTGGGGATACATGTAGGATTCTATCAAGTAGATTATATGTCTGACATTCACAGTATAAAATCAATCATAATAGAGTGCCAGCAGCTGCTCCATGAACTGGCTGTGCTACAAAGCAGAACATTATCTTGCTCTACTTGGCACATCAGGCAGGTGTTCTACAAGGGGATAGCATGTAAGCATAAGTGGTCATTACTATGAATGTCCTGTAAAACAAGATGGTGGCCTGAAATTCAGCATGCATATGTGAATTGTGAATCAGTGGCAGTGTATCCTACTGCAAGCAGCACTTTCTTATAGGATAGCTGTGTGATGTGCACCCTAGCTGTGCATTATGTCACCCTTCTGCTTCACTGAAATGTAGCAGTTCAAAGACACGTGGAACTTGGCTTTGTTTAATTTGTGTATATGCTGCACAGACTGCTACATACTTGTAGGTTAAGCAGATAGTCCTCCTTTTTTAAATGCCAGACTGAAGAAGGAACAGCATCACCACCACTGTTTTGACATTTGGAAGCCAGTTTGGGATTCTACCTGTGTCCCTGCTGGACAGGGGCTTTGGGTGCTGACTTGTCAAAACATGGGCTAAACTCATGGCTAGTCTTATAAGGGCCTCAGGGCTAATAGTCTAGTAACTTCCTATGATTGTCAGAAGACACAGCCCTGAGGAGTGACAAAGTGTTCTGTGGTACTGTAGTGACATTTATATTTGAGCCCTTTCCCGGGAACAAGGTATAGGTACATTCATTAAGCTTCACTATTGTTTGCTTGCAGTGTGTACCTGCATATTGTCCACAAATTGAATATATAGCTGCATATACACCCTGTAAGTGAGGGAAGACAGCCTATTCTCAGGAATGACTACTACTAAAGTATCCTTCTGTGCAACTTGTGCATGCTGTGATCCAGTACTGTGCAAACAACTGCTGTGGGTCACTGGCATGTAATCCCAACATCGTACTGCATGTAGCCACTTTTGCATGTTACTGCATTGGTCTCCTCAACCTGCAGAGTCAGGGAAGCCAACTTTTTCACCTGTATATTCCTGTGGTGGTCTTCGTGGGTACTCATAGTAGTATGGAGACAAAGGCATATCCCAAATGACTGGAGAATAAGCGTACTAGAGCCAGTGTTCAAGAACACAAAGGGGACATTCATATCTGTGGGCAATATACAGGTATCAAACTCCTGTCACACTGCATGAAAGCTCTGGAGTGACGGAAAAACAAACATGCAGAGTAGTAGAAAGTAAAATAGGAGGTGAGCAATTTGAATTCAGACCAGGATGCAGCACAACCAACCCAACATTTATAGTGAGAAATTTAGATTTGGAGAAAGCTGATTTGGGCAGTCTTGTGATGGTTTGAAATTTCAGAATCATTGGTAGAATTTGTGCAAGCTTTCTATAAGGGCCTCATGACACAAGTGCACACACAGTGTTTGGACTCACAGTAAGGTTTCCATTGGGAGTGGATGTACTTCAAGGTTCATCTCTTAGACAACTGCTGTTCATACTGGTGATGGACTATAATAACAAACAGGTTGGAGGGGATGGATCAACAAAGTTGCTATAAACAATGTATCATTACAGGCAGACTCTGAAAAAGAACTTGAGTGGAGGATAGGGGAATGTAGTGCAAAACTACACGTATATAGTATGAAACTGAGTACAAATCATTGTAATGCCATCAAATGATGGAAAGCAGAAGTAGTTTAGAATTGAGATAGAAGAGATAAGGTAGCTGTGAGGGGTGGTTAAGAAGGGAAGTCTGGAAGAGGAGGTCAAAGCTAGAATTAGAGGGGCTGCAACCAACTAGCACAGTGTGTCAAGGGTAGCATATGACAGAAAATACAAAAGAAGCTGAAAAGTAAGGCATGCAAAACAATAGTGCCACCTGTACTGTTGTATAGTACAGAATCCTTGGCAGTGAAGGCAGAACAGTTGAGGAAGCTAGCTGTGATGGAGATGAATTGCCTGGGATGTGTGGCAGGATGCACACTTAGATGAAGAAATTAGGTTAACACTGCAGAAGCCCAAGAGACTCAAACTGCAGAGAAGATCAAAGATAACACATTATGGTGTTTTGGGCAAATGTGCAAGAAAGCTTTAGACAATCTGGTGAAAAAGATTTGGGAAAGACAGGAAGAAGGCAATAGAATATGAGGGCATCCAGTAAAGAGATGGATGGATTGAGTGAGAGAAGACCTGCAATATTCAGACATGACTGTTGAAGGTAGGAGAATGGCACATTATCTAGAGGTGGTTTTAATGGACACAATACCCCAACACCATGTAAAAATGGGGAAAAAGGAGGTTGATAATGGTGATTATGATTCTTTGTGGCAACCACCCCATGTGTACTCATTTACATGTCCACCCTATCTGTGGCTATTAGTGGGTGTATCACTGCCCATAACACTGCATATCCATGGCATATACTGTGTTCTTATCTCTATCCACAGAACATTAGAAGTATGTTACTGGCATTATCCAGTGTTTCTGCAAGAAGACACGCAACATAACAGCAAAGATTTTAGCCACAAGAAGGGGCCACATCTCACAGCAAGTCTAATATATGAGAATGATTTCTAAGTATCAGTGTATGGTAGTGATTAAGGCACAGATATTATACCTGGAAGAGGGAACTCAGGTTCCAGGATGGGACAGCATTCGTGTCTCAGAGGGAGATGCATCAGGTTAGGAACTGTAATACTTGTGTATATAGCAGACAATGCACTCTATTTTGGTTGGTCACAAATACCACTGGAATATGCTTCCCATTTATAAGGTATGCAGGCACAGAGGTCTCATAGGAGGTATGTGTTTATACTTTATCTGCACAGAGAGCATCATTGTTTGTATGCTTAATATAAGGCCTGGCATGTAAAGTTGTAATCAGATTTATTCACTTCTGTTTTGCTTTCTATACTGACAAACCCTAGACCACTTCCACAGTGCTACCTGTACAGGCTGGGTCAGGACATCAGGCTGATGTCAGCACCTATGCCAAGTCTGTAGATGCTGAAGCACAGATCGAATCACACTAATATGACACATAAGCACCATCTTTTTCAATCCAGAGTTGTCCAAAACCCCTTCTTCAGAGTGGGGATACAGCATCGACAGTGCTTGCACTACTTGCTGTACAGCCAGGTTGCTAATCATCCCTGACAGAGGGACGCCCATGGCCAGGAGCACAACAAGTGCTGCCCACATGGCTACATTAGCAGAAGAGGAGAGTACTACCTTTGTGTTTACCCAAACAGCATCTTAGCAAGGGTTTTTTCTCAGCACCAGTACGTGTTGCAGCCAGTCCCTGATATACAGACAGTGCTAGGGCTTAATAGGAAAAGTACTGGACTATTATCTTGGCATAGCCTACTATTAGCCAGTGCCAACATGGAGATGATTGGTGTGGGTATGGATTCCACAAGGATATCACCCCATGACTTGCAATACCTTGTTGAGGCCATGGAGTGAAGGGATGATGCTGTGCTAGAACTCCTGAGGACTGCGGTGGCATATGCTGCAGTATCCACCTCTTTGTGGAATGTGGGAAGCACTAGCATGACTTACATGCTCAGCAGTATAGTCCATGATTGGGAACATGTAAATGCATAGAGCGTCCGCATTGGTATATAGGGCACTTAGAGACAACTACCTCTAGGAATGTTTGTGGTTATCAAAAAGTACTCAAGAATCATCAACCTATATAGAAGATTCTGTAGGAATGAGAAGTGTACTATTCGATTCTATGAAAGAGTAGCTGATGCATGGAACAGACTACCAAATTACATTAAAGCATGTACTAATTTAGATATTGTTAAGAAAAGCCTGGATACTTATTATGGTAACAAGTGTTTTGGTATATTGACAAGCTAGAAGGGCATTAATGCCCATGCTTGAAATATTTGTATGTATGTATTGCAGGAAACAGTCTGTTCCTGCAAGTTTAGAGGTTTTTCAGTCCCACAGTCCCATTCAGGGTAGCAACAGCTACCAGCCTCCAGGGCCAGGATATTATTATACCAGCATCTGTGCAGGCCCTGTTCAAGCAGTATTACATCACCTTTACAGGGGATCTGTAGTCCTGACGCAGATGGCTTAGACAGTGGTGCAAGTCATGGTCACACAGAGGCACCCCCTTCCAGTCTCTGTAGTGTTGTGCCACTACCCTCAAAATTATGGTCTTATAGTACCACATCCTTCCTCTCATCAGGGGGCATTATTTTTGATGGAGTGCCCCTTCCAGCAAGATCCTTCCATCTCTGCCTGAAGTTATATGTTCCCCATAAAAGTTCTGATGGCAACTATTTGCCATTGCATTCTTTGTCACCTGTACAGATGGTAAAAACTCTGACCCACTGCACCCACCCTCATGTGTAGTGTAAATGGAGATGTCTGGAGCACACCACGGTTTGATCCTGCTCTGCCAAGCATAATCTTTAACAGATCATCAGCATGTGTGTTCTGTGTGACACTGCACTGTCATTGGCCCACAAAGCTGGACTACACATCACAACTTTGCCTGCACTGCAATATGCTGTGCCTGTTGCCATGTGGTGCTTGTTGTCTTCATCTTAACTGTCTTTGCTGGATGATGTTGGTCTGCAGACTGTGGCAGGGGCAGCTACAGCAGGTGCAGAGCCTCCCTGGAGTAATGCTGGTCTGTATACTGCTTGATAATCATGGCATGTGGCATGCTGCGTTCATATTGCAAATGGAGGTAGCTGCATAGTGCAGAAGCCCTCACAGATATGTTGCTGGATTACACATTGGTATCGTAATGCTGCTGCTTGGTGATACTGTGGAGAGTTCCTTACAAAATCATCAGTCACTGCTCCAGCAGGTTTTCTAAATCATCTGAAACACAGTAAGAACATATGGGGGAGTGAGACAGCTAGACACACTGTCTCACATATAGACCAATACACTGATATTGGTATAGGTTCATAGGTGTTTACTAGACTAACTTGTGACTGGCATCTTTGTAGAGGTGGACTCTCCAATTCTAACTTCCTGGGTTCTGTCTGTGAGCCAGTTGGCTATCCACCAGGTGACATATGTGTTTGTACCTAACCTCTTGAGTTTGTCAACAATGACCGAGTGGGGTTTTGTGTAAAATGCCTTGGCCAGGTTAAGGTAGGCAGTGTGACTGATTTTGCCCTCATCCATTCTTTGGTGACCTTCCCAAAGAAGTCCACTATGTTGAGTAGGCATGATCTGCCCTTGACGAAACCAAACTGGGTTGGGTCCAGTGACTGGAGGTTTACTCTGTTGATCATCTCCATGATAATTCTTTCCATGACTTTACATATAAGACTAGTGAGACTTATGGGTCTGTAGTTTCCAGGGTCTGTAGATGTTCCACCTTTGTGCAAAAAGAGGGATGACTGTTGCCTTTCTCCATTCATGAGGCACGAAGCCTGTTTGGAGGGTACAGTTCAATAGTAATTCCTTTGGCCCTGATAGGTCATGTTTCATGCTATTTAGAAGGCATCCTGAGATATTGTCTGGGCCCATTGATGCGGTGTTCTTGGTCTTAGAGAGAACATTAAGGACCTGTTCCCTAGTGAGAGTAGGGTGAGTTATATTTGATAATATTTCCTGAGGGAAGGTTGAGGGGGAGAGATGGATAAAGGTGGAGCTGAATTTATCAGCCGGAAGGTTTTCTATATCTTCTGGCTCAGTATAGGTGGCTCCATTTACAATGAGCTGTGTACAAAATTGTATATTGCCTTTGAGGTTGTGGATATAGCTAAAGAATGCTTTGTGGTTGTCCTTGGCCTGGGAGAACAAACTTGCCTCAAATTTGTCTTTGGTAGACTTTATTTGGCTTCTGCGACATATGCTTCCCAAAATGCCTGCACTTACCAACCAGGTTGTCCTGTGGAATTCCCCTCTGCAAGAAGCTAGCACATAAATTACTTGTATGACATATATGGGAATCATGGGTACTGCTAGGGTACTGTGCAGATACATTTGTAATCCGTTCCTCCTCGCTGTACACCACCTGGCAGCTGAGGGAATGATATACATTCCTTCTGAAAAGGCATTGTCCACAGATCTCAGATGAGCCTTTATCATCACATTTGTACAGACTGTAGCATCCAGTACTTTGGGAAGGTGGGATATATCATGGAAGCCATACATAGTTTTGGCACTCACTTCCTTGTCTTTTGGGGAAACACGTATGCTTATCCACAAGTAGAAGTAGCATATCAAGAAACTTGTTGAGTATTCTGCAGGCCGATGTTTGTGATATCCATTTTGTTCCCATGTTTGTCTGTGAAAGTCCCTGTAATAACTATTGTTAGAGCTGTTCATTCTTTAGTCCTGTAATAGGAGAGTCAACACATTTTTTTCTGATCCTGTTTGTGGGTGATGCATCTCAACCAATGCCCGCATCTCTGTCCACACAAAAATGGTCTACCAGCATACAAAATTATTGTTCTATTAACTTTTTAAGTGAATTAAAATAATAATCAAAAATAGCCTGATTTTGGGCCTTTGTCTTTCCATTACTTTTGGTTTTGACGAAATTCTTGAATAAAGAAGTTGAGAGATATTGTGTGTGGCCATCCTTGGGAAAGTAGGTGTGGCCATGGAGGGTACTGGCAAGGCATAAATAATCATAAGACTCAGTAGCCTTGGGATAACTATATATCTGTGACAAAGATCTTAACCACTGAGCCACTATTATTTTACATAGCCCTAAGCATTTCATAATTGCCATCTTGCATACAACTCAGCTGCGCAGAATTTTGCAGAATGTCCAAATTTTTGTTTCATAGTTTTGGTTTATATTTAATAAAGTATTTGGTTTTATGGCAAATCATTCAAGATTGAACATTTACGTATCAGACTTTATATTATTCAGAAAGTGCACCCTAATGCAAAACTTGCTATTCTATCAACTTTCTAAGTTTATGACAGCACTATTTAAAATCTTTCCCAAATTTTGGGCTTTTGTCCTCCACCCATTATTTTTGGCTTTGTCCAGAATTCTTGAAGTAAGATGGTGAGATGTATGAGTCTGAACAGTTTGAGCTTACACTGCCCAAATATTTATTTCTGTAAGCATTTTCCCCATGCGTTTGCTTTACCTGGCCTTGGCCTTCTGCACCATTAACTGCTCTTTAAACATCAGGTGCTTTCTCTACAGTCAAATTTTGTTTGTAAGCATTCTTACGCTTCTTTTTTTTTAACAAACACAGACAAACATACATTAACAGAAAAGAAAACAAACCATTTTAACAATTTTCCATTTAAATACAGTATACATCACATGCATATTTTCTTTGCTACTATCATTAGTCCAGCATTACACAAATTGCTGAAGTCATGTTTATCCTTAAATCTCACTCCTCCGCCTGAACATTTTTATGCATGTATTGTGTACACATTTACGTTTATGCAATGTGTGCTTCTCTTTTCTAAAAAAAAAAAAAAAAAAAAAAATTCCTGTTCCAGTTTTTTTTTTTTTATCGCTGTTCTAATATTCAGTACCTAAAATACAGTTGGTGTAGACTTTGATTTCCATTTTCTAGTAATTGTTTTTTGGAAACCAACAGAATTAAACTTGCTAAGACCTTACTATGTGTAGGTAGTTCAGATCCTGTATCCCAGTTCAAAAGAATCACTTCCTTACAGCCATTTGCTAACCCAGTATTTGTACTCTGAAGGGAAAGTATCTGTCATTGAGTTGTTGTTGTATCTTTCGGCTTTTCCCGGTTAGGGGGTCGCCACAGCAGAACTCCCGTCTGCTAATGATTGGCAGTAGAGTTTTACATGCCGAGTTGCCGGCTCTGACGCACAACCTTCAACGAAGGGATGCCCATTCATGCATGTCTCCACACAGAAGACACTCTAACTGAGAATCGAACAGGACGTCTTACTGGGAGGCGATAACACTACCGCAGCACCACCACTGAGTACACTCCTAAAATATATATTCCCAGTTACCTCCTCCTCCTGAATCACACCTCCAACAGTTGCTATCTGCCTGAGGAAAAAAATCTTTGAAGTCTGGTTGGGGTATAAAAATATCTATGCAAACACTTTCAAGCAAAGATCCTAAACCTTCTGGACTTGGTTGTGTACATGGAGACATACATATGTCTTCCCATTGTTTTCTTGTAAATTGCTTTTCTAGTCAGCCTTCCCAGTATTTTCTAACCTCCTCTGTTATGTTCTTATAGTTGTACAGTATTTTATATGCCCTACTAATTATCTCATTCTAGATTCAGCTAAACAACTGTACCAGGGCAGGTGTTTCATTTAAAATGCCCCTGTCCCTTTCTCTTTACCTGTAGTATAACATCAATCCCTGGTAGGGAAGGCAGTCTCTATCCTCTAGTCCTAACATCTTCTTGGCTTCATCCCACTCTGTTACCTTTCTTGCTTGAGTTTTTTGCTCCCAATATCTTATTTCCTTTGCCAAGTTTCTCCAGTAAATTCCACCCCCTTCTTGCCTATTTTCTGTATCCCTTCTTGCATTCGTCCCTATTGGCAAAATCTCCTTTCTCCATTTTTGTATTGGTTCATTTCTTAGAATACTTTCTGCTAATTTATGAATATAATATTCTGTATGGTGATGGTTATTCTGCTTAAGGATCTGCATCCAAAGTCCCACTCTGTCTCTCTCTTTCTTGAACTTCCCCCTTGCTTCATAATCATCCTTTTCCACTTTAAATTTTAACCTTCTACTTGCTTTATGTATAAGAGCCTTAACTGTGTAGCTGTAAAATATCTTTTCAAATCATGTAAACCTAAACCACTTTTTTCTATTGGAAGGATCAACTTTATCCTACGTAGCTCTTTCCCTATTTCCTTCCCAGATAAATTCCTTCAATTCATTATTAAATATTATCCACATCTTCTCTTCAGATTGATAAAAGTATGTCTGACCTGTTTACAAGAGTAAAGGGACTTAAAACTTTTTCACTGTTTGTATCTTACTATCCATATCCATAAATAAGAGTTTCCAGTTTCTCAATTTTTGCATTATCTTTTGTTTAGTCTCTTCCCACACATCATTAGCTGCCATAACAGTAGCCTTTTTAATCTATACTTCTAAATAATTTTTTGTATGTACCCTAAATATTGGTGTTACTGAACCAGTTTGTGTATGGGTACACGATGTACGGCTATAGCTTTTGTTTTGTCTTCATTAATTTTATATTGTGAAATGACTTGCAACTATCCAGAATGTTCTAAAACACTGAGATGTCCTTTTCTGTATTTATCAGGTACAAAATTATATCATCTACAAATCAAGCCAATTTTTCTTGATTATCGTGCCAATTATATACTTGTATTTCTGAGTCCCTTATATTCTTTGCCATTGACTCTAAATATAAAGCTAATAACAAAGGGGAAAGAAGACACCCTTTCTTCCTTCCACTTTAATTCTTGCCTCCAATCCTTCATATATCCTTCAAATTAACCCTATTTATTGTATCAGGGAATGCAAATGCTTCCAGAGCCCTACTTACGAAATCCCAACTTACTCTGTCATACACTTGCTCTGTATCAAGACCCACTACCAACAGAGGTATTTTCTTACATTCTGCTTCCCTCTGGATCATCATTGTTCTATTAATGTTGTCATATGTTTTCTTCCCCTCCTCAAAACCACACTGATTCATATCTATACATTTTGGCAACACCTCTGTCATTCTTGTTGCATAGACATAACACTTTATAATCATGGTTTAAAATTGAAATGGGTCTATATGAAGCTTTGTCTAAAGGGTCTTTGCCATCTTAGGTAACACAGCTACCACAGCTTTCTTCCAAGATGTTGGTGCTTCACCTCCTTTTAAAAAAACTTTTAAACAAAATCTTCCATATCTTTATCACTTTCTTCCCTTCTAACTTCCAAATTTTCAGTCCTGGAGCTTTACAGGTATTCCTCATAGGATCATAGGTGTGCATTAGTCTAATAACCACTGGGGTCTTTTTATAACATCAATCCCTAACCTACATCCCAAATCTCTAACAAGTTCTGGTACCCATGGTAGTGTAAGCAGAAGCTTGGGAGATGAAACCTCTACAAGCAGAAGCCTGGAAGATGAACCATTTATAGGCTCCCTGTGCCCATTAGATACATGGGTACCAAGCTATGGGAGAATTTCCAGTTCCCATCCAGTTGTGCAAGCTACACTTGAATTGAGTTAGGGAGGAACTCTGCTTCATGTGGATTGGGAGCCTGTTCTAGATAAGGGGTAGTCTCTGGAATAAAAGAGTCTCTCTCCAGCAAGTCCTCTTTATATCACAAGCAATGTGTATGTCTTTAGAATGGGTAATTTTAGTGCTGTTTTGCAGATATGCAGGAGGCCCATCAGAGTGGGGTTCAACAATGCCTTGTATGCCAGGTATAGATCTTTTCTTAAAAGCCTGTAGGAGATAGAATACAGAGATGGGGCTTTGCGGCAGTCAGCACAGGATATATTATTTACACCTTGTATTCTTTCTGTTGAGGAACCTCTGTGGATGTTCCAATTGTTGGAGGCACCTGGCTAGGTACATACCAAATTGAAGCATTGTACTCAGTGATGCATCTGATGAGTGCCAAATACATTAGAGCAATGACTGCCTTGGAGCTATATGCCTTATTTTATATGTAAGTTGCACAACATAGAATGATTTTCTCACTACCATAGACAGATGAAGGTCAAAGGCTAGATTACTGTCTACGTGTATCCCCAAGTCCCCGACTGCTGGGTCGATTCTTAGGGGTATGTTGCCAAGATGGTTGTTATCAGGGGTGGCTGACTTCCCAATGGATACTAGTATGCATTTCTTGCCATTTAGTTTTAGTCTATGGCTCTGATACCAGTCATATCTGTCTGTGTCAGCCCTTCTTGGAGAACATTAGTATCAGTGGAGGATTCTATGACTGCTCCTAATTTGCAATCCTCTACAAATTTAGTCAGGCAAAGGCACCTGACTTTGGACTTGACTTCAGAGAAGTAGATGCCAATAAAGAGTGGCCCCATGACCAATCCCTGAGGGACTCCACTAGTGACTGGCCTCATCGTAGAGATGGATTTGCCAGTTCTAACTTCCTGGGTCCTGTCTGTGAGCCAGGTGGATATCCACTGGGTGACATAAGGGTTTATACTTAACCTCTTGAGTTTAACAATGCCTGTGTGAAACATTGTGTCAAATGCCTTGGCAGGTCAAGGTAGGCAGTATGAACTGTTTTGCCAATGTTCATTGCTTTGGTGACCTTCTCAAAGAAATTCTCTTGGGTGAGAAGGTATGGCCTACCCTTGACAAAATCAAACTGGGTTTGGTCCAGTGTCTAGAGGTTTCTTATTCCATTACTAATCATTCACATAATGATTCTTTCCATGGCTTTGCGTAAGAGACTAGTGAAACTTATTGGTCTGTAATTTCCAGTGTCTGTAGATGGCTTCTGTTTGTGTAGAGGGATTAATGGTTGCTGTTCTCCATTAATTTAGCATGAAGCCTGTTTAGTGGCTATGGTAAAATGGTGATTCCAGACGGACGGATAGGTTCTATTTCATGCTATTTAGAAGGCAGCTTGGGATATTGTCAGGACCTATCGATGCAGTTACTGGCCTGGGAAAATTAAGGACCTATTCCTTAGTGATAGTTGGGGGAATTGTATGTGATAGTATTTCTTGAGAGGAAGCTGTGGTGGAGGGAGGGAGGCGCAAAGTTAGAGCTAGATTTGACTGCCATTATGTTTGCTATATCTTCTGGCTCAGTGTAGGCGGTTCCATTAACAGTGAACCCTGCACAGAATTGTGCAGTGCTTTTGAGGTTGTAGACTTAGCTAAAGAAAGCCTTGTAGCTTTCCTTAGCCCGTGAGGCCAAATTTACCTCATGTTTGGCTGTGGTAGACTTTGTCCTCAGAGTTTGTTAAATTTGATGAGAGTGCTTTTAACCTGCTGGATGCTACCCTGCCTAAGTTTTGCCATGCTTTTTTTTTTCTGTCATACAGCATATTGATGTTGTGACTCCACCAGGGTGGCTAGTTTTTAGAGTTAGTATTGTACTCATTCCTGGTGGGTAAGGCTGCCTCTATGCAGCTATTAACATGCTTGTATCAAGTTTCAGTAAACAGTTCCACACAGGCAGCAGTCTTTCAGGTTTAGTAGGGCTTGAAATGTTGCCATATTATCACTTAGTAGTAGGAAGTTAACATTAGACTAGTTCCTGAAAATTCCAGGATTAGCTGGGGTTCTGGGTTTTTTTTTTTTCACTTCGAAGTAGACCATTTTGTGGTCTGACTATACCAAAGAGGACATTACTATAGGGGGGTGTGCAGCACCCGCCTATATTCTGTATAGTTATGTTGAAATTTTGTCCCTTATCCTTGATTCTTAGTTGTGAAATTCACTGGACTGTGTCTGCTTTTTTGAACCAGTCACATACAGTATGAATAGATCTGATGCTGTCAGTTTTCATTTTGTCCTCAACTTGGGTTCAAATCCAAACCTCGGATTTGACTTGGCCATTACTAAAGCTCGTGGTAACCAAAAAGCTTTAGAGCTTCTCCCCTACCCATAATGCACTAACCCCTAACATAGCCCAGATCTCGTTTGCTGTTTTTCACAAAAAGACATGGTCAGCCTTAGCTCACAGGTTTCTGTAAAGATAAGTGTAGAGTTTTTTCTATTTAAATCTCTTAAATCCCTATTTATATATTATTCCCTTACCCTCTTACAGTATTTTAAATATTTTTATCATTGTTGGTAGTTTTTTCCCCTTTGCCTGTCTTTTATATATGCTAGTGAAGTCCTAATATAATCTTTTATTCTTTCTTCCCATTTACTTCGTGTGTGTGTGTATGTATGTGTGTGTGTATATATATATATATATATATATATATATATATATATATATATATATATATATATATATGTGTGTGTGTGTGTATTTGTGTGTATATATATATATATATATATATATATATATATATATATATATATATATATATGTAAGTCGTCTTTTGTATTACTTTTATTTTCTAGTAGTCGCCGTCATGTCTGAGAAAGGACCATCCTGTCTTAAAAAGTGTCTAAAATGTGGGCACAGTTTGTCCTTGAGATCCTTAAGCAGAGAAGTGGTTGGACCCCCCCCCCCCATTAACTGGAGGAATTAGTATGCCTGGAGGCCTACGGAGCTGGACCATCTACATCCTGGGTTACTCAGCCACCGAAGAGCTCATTGATTTGGTCTCTTGGCAGGCATGGAAGCAGCCTGACTCAGTTGAGCCAATGCCTAAGAGGCCAGATAGAGTTCTGGCTCCACCTGTCAGAAAGGAATTTTGGAGTAAAGGGGTACCAGTGGATGCCATGGTCATGGCAGCGGCCACCAAAAAGGAACTTGCTGAACAAAGTTTCTCTGTTCACCTCCCTAACAAGGAGTCTAGGGTGATGGACAAGTTTGGGAACTGTTTGCCACATTTTTCTAGGTTACAAAGAGACTTGATCAAAGAGCTTTCAAAATCCCTTTCAGGACCATTTCTGCTGAGGCCCGATTGTCTGTGGCTTCTCAGTTGGCTACCCTCCAGTCCATTTCGAATTCATGCATGAGGCTTATTTCCCACATAGCCAAAGGAGCCTCATGGACAGCGGGATCAGGCATATACATTAGGAGGCATGCCTGGATTCACTTATGTGATTTTGCAGAGCCCTTCAAGTCCTTGTTCATCAATGCTTCCTTTGATGACAGTCCATTGTTTGGCCCAAAAGTGAAGGACACATTATCCAGGTGTGAGAAAGTTGGAAAGACCCTCTCTGCAGTGGGAGTACATTTTTTGACTCCTCAGTGATCCTTTTCTAGGAGTCAATGAGGTGGATAGAAAACTGTGGTTCAGGAAGTCCCAGGGTCCTTTCCAGGACACATGTGGAGAAAGTTCCCCTAGGGGTAGAGGGGGTAACTCTAATGGATGATGACACCCCTGCAGTACAGGAGGTCTGCAAAACCATGGGTCCAGAGATTCTTTCTCTGAGAAACCTTACCAGCGCTTCTGAAAGGAGGCCCAATTGTCCATCTCTGGAGGCAGTCAGGGGTCAGTTATCCCTGCAACAGAGAGCTTAGCTAGACATAATATGAGATACTTGGGTGCAGAGGATTATTTCCAGAGATTATGTAATTCCCTTTTCCCTTTCAACTCCAAATGTATGAAAAATTCCCGATGTTCCACCCAGTCAAAGGAAAGAAGCAGCATTAGAAATACAAAATCTGCTAGAAAAAAGTGTCATCCAAGAGGTCCCGCCAGACCAGATAGAATCCAGAACTTACTCAATATATTTTTTAATGCCAAAGAAAACAGGGAACTGGAGCCCAGTCTTGAATCTCGGCATACTGAACAAGTCAGCTCAACATATAACGTTTCAAATTATCATGGTTCGTGCTTAATAGACCTTCAGGGTGAATACTGACACTTAAAGACAAACAGTCAGTCCAGAAGGTACTTAGGCTTCTGGATGGGAGTCAGTCACCACCAGTTCAGAGCACTGCCCTTTGGCCACACCACAGCCCCCAGTGTGATTGCCAAATGCATATCTAGAAGACTGGCTCATTACCACCTTGAGCAGGCATCTGCTAATAAGGGCAAGGGATCAGGTACTTCAGATTTGTTTTCATGTGGGTATAATCATAAATTACAACAGGTCTCACCTATAACCAAATCAAATTTTGGAATTTATAAGAGCAGTTTTCAACACGACAGTGACAACGTATTTTCCTCTCTCAAGAGTACAGACTTATCAGATCAAGAGGAATAATTTGCAGTACCAGCATTTCAGCCTGATTAATCCTTCAAACCTTAGGGTCATGTCAACTGCAATAATCTTAGTTCCTCTAGCAAGATTTCATATGTGAATTCTTCAGTGGATGCTAGCCACACAGTGGTCTATTCTTTACCAGTGCATGTCAACACAAATAAGAATCACTCGGGCATGCAAGAGATACCTTTGGTGGTGGATTCATTTGGATTGAGTTCTACAAGGCTGTCTTTTCATTCTCCCTCAGCCCAAGGCCATAGTGACCACAGACGCTTCCCAGATTGGGGGGGACACATTCTGGAGAGAATGGTCCAAGGCATTTGTTCGCCCAAAGAAGCCAACTTTCATATCAGTGTCCTAGAGATGAGAGCAGTGCTTTTAGTGTTCCAGACCTTCCAGGACTCTCTCCCTTTAGGGATAATTGGAATTTGAACACATATGTTGGTGGTTTGGTACATCAACAAACAAGGTGTGACCAGATCTTACTCCATGTGTTGAGAAGCAGTCAGAGTGTTGCAACAGGTGATTATATCCAATGGCTTTCTCATAACAATGGACATGTTGGGGAAGTCCAACATGATAGACAAATTTAGCAGGTCCATTCTTCTACCTCACAAGTGGTCTCTCAACATGAAAGTGGCAGAAATGATATTCTGCTGATGGGGGGCCAGACATGTTGTTATCTTTTTGCTTCTTCCTTAAACAGTGAATGCAGCAGCTACTTTGCACTAATCCCCCCTCAGGAGGAATCACCGAGGGACACTCTGCTTCATGATTGCCCCCCCCAGTCTACTTTATGCTTACCCACCAATTCCTCTTATTCTGAAATTCCTGCAGAAAGCCGCCAGACTGAAGAGCAAAGTCATCGTCATTGCACCTTATTGGCCTTGTCGGATTTGGTTCCCCTTCCTATGGCCTTATCTTCCTTGCCAACCTTGGATTCTGGATCCAATTCTAGATCTCCTGTCACATCCAACAGATGTGGTTCATCCAGATATTTCAAACCTCCAGCTAACAGCATGGTTTCTCCATTTCTGTTAATAGGCAGACAACTGATGCTGTTTTCCCCTGTCCATAATATCCTTTTATCTTCCCATAAACCTACAACAAGTAAACTTTATACAAGTAAATGGAAAGGTTTCTTTGCTGAGCAAAAATGTATTGATGCCTTTTCAGCTCCAATACATAATATTTGACTTTTTAGCTTTGATCTTTAAAGAAGGGGTGAGCTCCTCTACCATTAAGGTTAAATTGGCAGCAGTATCTACTTTTCGTATTGGATGTGAAAATACTTCTGTGGCCTCTTCTAAACTTTGTAAAGCATTCTTGAGAGGCACTCTTCTATGAAGATCCCCATATAAAGATTCAACTCCACCATAAGATTCGAACGTGATACTGCAGGCCTTAATTCATTCCCCCTTTGAACCAGCAGCTAAATGTAACTCAAAGTTCCTGACATGGAAAACTATCTTTCCAGTGGCCATTACCTCAGCCAGAATAATTTCAGAATTTCCAACTTTGTTATCAAAACTTCCCTACTTAATTTTTCATAAGGCTAGAGTTACATTATGTACCAATAAGTCTTTCCTTCCCAAGGTGGTGTCGGAATGTTTTATCAGTCAATCCATTAATTTGCCTGTATTCCTTCCTAAATTTACAAACATAGGTGAATATATATTGCATTTATTGGATGTTCACAGACAGTTAGGTTTTTACTTGCATAGGACAAAAGAAATCAGGAAGATAGACCAATTGTTTGTTTCCTTTGCAGATTTGAAATTGGGTAATCCATTTTCAAAAGTAACTCTAGCCAGATGGCTGATTAACTGTATTTCTTTTCATAGGATCATAGGAAGTTATTAGGCTATTGGTCCTGAGGCCCTTATAAGCCTAGCCAAGAGTTTAGCCCATGATTAGACAAGTCAGCACCAAAGCCCCTGTCCAGCAGGGACACAGCATTTTCACTGTGCAAACTTTTTAGTTATGTTATTCCAAAGGTTTAGTGCTTACTTGATGCATAAGTAGGCCTCTACAAATTTCTTCTCCAGATCATAACTTAGAAGCCCTAGTTACAAATCATTCTTGTAATTATATTGCTGTTAAGTCAGTTTGCCCTGCATGCTCTCTTGTAATACATAACAAACCGGGTCTAATCTTAACTAAACCTGTAAGAGTTCATTCTGTTAGGTCCATGGCAATTTCTTCAGTGTTTCTGTCTAAATCTTCCATGGATGACATGTGCAGCTGCAACCTGGACAATTCCTCATACCTTTATCACTCGTTACAAACTGGATCTAGTCTTGAGGGTGGAGCAGCCTTTGACTCAACTGTGTACAGGAATATCCTTCCTTAGAGTCCACCTGAGAGTTTAGGTAGCTGGGGACTCTGTCCCAACAGTTGAGGACAGAGTGAAATTTGACAACATCAGATAAAGAAGTTATGTACTCACCATAATGTTCCATCTGTGTTGTCTGTTTTCATTCTTCTTTAACAATCCCGCTCACCAGCCCCCAACCCTTGTTTCAATAAACTTCTGGAAGAAAGAGATATTGTAAGGACACCACTGTCCTTTATGATTGAGCTCCAGATATAGTTCCATTTGCAGGACATATACAGATTTATGTGTCTTAATATAGCCACATTGGCAGATACTGTTTTGGGTAAATCAGCAAACAAGATCTGGGGTGTTTTAGGGGTTGGTGTATTATGGATAAGGGAGAAGCTCAAACATTTTTTGGTTTGTGCAAGCTGTAGTAATGGCCAAGTCTGATTCGAGGTTCACATTCAAACTCAATAGTTGAAGAAGAATGAAAATGGACAACACAGATGGAACATTATGGTGAGTGCATAACTTCTTTTTTCGTCACATAGCACCCAATGAAAAATCTGTACATTTCATAGATGACAGTTTTCTTCTGGTAACTGTACACACCATACTTCTCCACTAATTTCTGTAGATTATTTCTCTGCATATCATTCTCAGACTGACTGCTTCTACCTCAGTTAAATGAAGTAAAAATATTTGTCTTTTTGAGTCTGTTTTTTATCTCATTTGCTGCTTTATCTGTATTCAGAAATATTGATTGAAACTTTTCCAGTTTTATTTGCTAGGCTAAGCTGCTTTTGCTGTGAGTTCAAAAGGGTTTTCACTCGTGTTTTTTCAGAAGAGAAAGAAAGAAAGAAAGAAAATTGGTCTTCATAAGTAGTTCTGGAAGGTCTTGTTCCTATTTTTCACAATGTTTGGATTTTAGTAACTTTTTGTTCAGATTTTTTTTTTTTTTGTTAAATGTATTCATTTGTAAAGCTTGGTACTCTCTCCACATAATTCTGGTGCTATTTATTTTGCAGATATGTAGGAAGTTTATCAGAGTTGGGCCTGACAGTGCCCTGTATGCCAGGCATAGATCTCCCCTCAACATTCTGTAGGAGACAGAATACAGGGATGGGATCTTGAGGTGGTCTGCATAGGACATTTTACTTATGCTGTGTATTCTTTTAGTGAGGGACCTCTGTGAACATTCCATTTGTTGGATACATCTGGTTAGGTACATACCAAAGGGGACACTACTCAATGATAGGTCTGATGAATGCCAAGCACAGTGGAACAGTGACTTTCTTGGACCTAGATGCCATATCTTTGTTTATAAGTTGTGCAGTATAGAATGATTTCCTGTCTACTGTAGATACATTATGGTCAAATGATAGATTACTGTCTCTGTGTGTCCCCAGGTCCCTGACTACTGGGTCAGCTGTAGAGGGTTTACTGTCAATATGATAGTTACCAGGGGTGCATAACTTCCCGAAGGATACTGTTATGCATTTTGTGGCATTTAGTTTTAGTCTATGGCTCTGACACCAGTTGTTTGTCTGTGTCAGCCCTTCCTGGAGAGCATCTGGGTTGGTGTGATATTCAGTGACAGCACCTATTTGCAGTCATTTGCAAATTTATTGAGCCAGAGACCATTGATATTGGCTTTGACTTCAGAGAAGTAAATGCCAAAAAGGAGATGTCCAAGGACCGATCCTTGAGAGACTGCACTTGTGACTGCCCTCTTTCTAGAGGTGGACTCCCCAATTCTAACTTCCTGGGTCTTGTCTGTGAGCCAGTTGGCTATCCATCAGATGACATATGGGTTTTTACCTAACTTCTTGAGTTTAACAGTGCCCGAGTGGGGTATTGTGTCAAATACCTTGGACAGGTCAAGACAGGCAGTATGAACCATTTTGCCATCATCCATTGCTTTGGTGACCTTCTCAAAGAAGTCCACTAGGTTGAGTAGGCATGATCTGCCTTTGAAACCAAACTGAGTTGGGTCCAGTGCCTGGAGGTTTACTATATCATTATTGATCATTTCCCTGATAATTCTTTCCATGGCTTTCCATATAAGCCTAGTAAAAAGTAGTTGTCACCTCCTTTGACAAATTTATATAAGCACCATCACAGCACTGAAATGTTAAGCATTAAACTTTAAATATTTCGTCTTTATACTTCTTTACATTTTAAGATGACATGGATGTATTATCAAAGATGTCTGAGATTAAGAGAAAACTAGAAACTTTTAAAAACCCCAGAAGTATCAGCACTAGCACAGCTGAAGCACTATTAACCATAAAAAGTGCTAGTTGACTGTCCACAGGAAAAAATAACTCCTAGACAAATTTATAAATTGTATTTAATGACTGTTTGTAAAAATATAGATGTCAGATGTCAGTTAAGCGCTTTTGTCTAAAAAGACTTCCTCAGAAGCAACTTTGCTCAAGAAACAAACCACTTAAATAACTTTGTAACTTCCCGTAAAAAAAATTCTTTTATATATTTAAAGTGAATGAATCCCAGTTATAACTCATTCACAGATGTAATATTATTATTACGATTTCCAACCCATAACACACAATTGCAATTTATTACCTACATTTAAATTGGTATAAAAACATATAATAACAATAAATATTTAAAAAAAAATACTTAAAATCTTATAATAAATGACATTTACAACTTAGCTGCCCTAAGATTTAATATATTTTTTTAAAGAAATCGCACACTGATACCTGGAAAAACATGTGACTTTAGTAGAATTTGCCATCTCATTTCTTTTTATTCAAGGGTATTTTCCCAGTTACCTCCTCTAAAGAACCTATAAACATTATCAGTCACAAAGAAAGAAAACTATTTTAAAATTATTGCAAAGTAAGGAATGTTTAAATAAATCATTGTTGTTACGTTTTTTATATCCCTAATGTGTTCCAAAATCCTGGCATTAAGTTGCTGTTTAGTTTTCCTAATACAATATGCTTCACATAAAGCACAGCATGCTACATTAACTACTTTACTGGATAAAACAGGTTTAGGGTCCTGTTTTTTGTAGAATCATCATATAATATAATATTAGCCCAATACCTTATGATGATTTCCTGTATACATTTAGTATTCGGCTGCTATGTCTGATGGTATAAATGTACCTACAAGTTGTTTTTACTGTGGACAGTATACCAGCACCTTTTACATTTAGAAAAAAGTCAGGAAATATGTTTTCTTGTAATTCTTGTAGAGTATCAACACATTTATCAAGTGTAGGAAGAGGGGTTGTCAATTCATCTTGGACTACAAAAAGATACTTTGAACAAAGGCCTGCGATTTAGCCACTGTTTTGGTTGCAGCTGTATAATTCCTTAGTATACTGTAAAACAAGCCCTGAGACACACACAAATGCAGGATATTCAAGAAATAAAATAAGTCCTGTTACAGACAGTATAAAATAACAGTGACTGACACTAATCCCATTATATGTCAGTGGCATGGGAATACACCATGACTTCCTTATTTCTAGCATGATGAATTATGGGAAAGAGAAAGGCTTGAAAAAAATAAGATCACAGTGATACATCAAGCCCCATTGACAGCCATTTTGCAGAAAACATATTAAAATTCTGTAAGTAGTAGTCAGAGTGATTTTAAGGTGTTAAAATAGCCCAGAAAACAGAGAGAGAGTGAAAAAATAGATTTTGTTTTAGTTCTAAGGTGGAGTTTTCCTTTAAGCCAATAAAACGAGCTTGACTTAACAGCTAGTGACAGAACATAACATCAATAAGTTTACATGCTCCCATATTTACATATATATATGGTTATATGCATATGTAAGTATGCAAGTATGTATATATATATATATATATATATATATATATATATATATATATATATATATATATATATATATATATATATATATATATATATATATATATATATATATATATATATATATATATATATATATACACACACACGCACACACACATATATATATATATATATATATATATATATATATATATATATATATATATATATAAACACACACACACACACACACATATATATATATATATATATATATATATAAAACTACACACACATGCACTCCCCGTCACTTCTATAAATTGTGTATCTCATTATGTTTACAGCTGTTTACAGTTTGGCCTATCAATGATAGTATTAGAATGACTTAATGGATATAAACTATCCAGTCTGTCACTGCAGACAGTTGTGAATCTCTGCAGTAGTCTCTAGTATATGAAACATTGCATTTAAGAAATTTTGGAGAACAACATGTCACCCATCTAGGAATTAACCCATATGTCACTATATGGGTAGCCAACTGGCTCAATGACAGAATGCATACAGTCAAAGCTGGGGATTCCACCTCTACCAGCAGGCCAGTTACCAGTGGTGTACCACAAGGATCTGTGTTTAGGCCCCCTACTGTTTGTAGTCTATTTCTCAGAAGTCCAGGAGAAAATAGATGGGCAATGGCTTATCAAGTTCACCGATGACTGCAAACCACCCAGCGATGATGATATAATACAAAAAGGGCTTACACAAACAAATATTGGTGCCAAATCCACGGACTTAAACTAAATGCAAAAAAAAAGGTGTTATCATCCCTTTCTGCAAAGGGGAAGTCTCTGAAAATTAAAATATAAACAGTACCCCCTTAGCTTAAATCCTGTGGTGAGAGATTTGTGAACACAGGTTGATAGCAACCTTGACTTCAGTCACCATGTGTCCACAGTGGAAAGGAAGGCCTTCTGCATTACACGTTATAAGTAAGAGCATTGCATCTAGCACTAAGGATGTTATAACTCCCCTGTACTCGTCCCTCCTCAGGCCACTAATAGAGTACAATGCTCCCTTCTATATGTACCTCACCCAGACATCTGCAGCAGCTGGACAAACTGCAGAGGTTTCTCACCAAGAAAATTCAGGGCCTTTAACACATAAGCTACATGGAGAAACTGAAGGCTCGGTCACTGGACTTTGTATCTTATTGGCTGCTTATAGGAGACTTGTGCCTGGCCTACTGATCAGTCTGGGATGCTACCCTAATGGAAATGCTGAACATTTGCAAGTGAAATGGGACAAGATCCACTCACTCTAGGGGTTTTAAACTAGCCTCTGACATTAACAGGATATGCTAGAGAGACAGATAGGTCTGCCAGAGATTGCCACTCTTCTGGAACAAGCTCCCAATTCACGTAAAACAGAGCTTCTCAATGACCCTATTTAAGCACAACTTAGAGAACTTAATGGGAGACCGTATATTCACGCTGGGGGTGTCACCTATTGCCCTTCTTGGATAAGGGCATTCAGTGCTGATCATAGACTCACTCTGCAAGTATAGACCATGCAATTTGGTCAATAAGGGAACAAGGGTATAACATGGCTAGACTTATAAAGGCCCTAGGAGCAATAGCCTAGTAAACACCTAGGAACCTAAGCACCTATGACAGTATATTGGTATCCAGTTGTAGAAAAATATAGTCCCCAGAACAGTTACAGCATTACAGGAAAGGACAGTACAGATGACTTTGGACTCTTAGCTGTTATTTTGCACTACTGATTTCTACGCAGTTGTAAATTTAAGTGGGAGTGTTTTAAAATTAAGTCAGAAACTCACAGAAAATATTTCTGACTTTTTGCACCCATTATCCTCACTTTTTTATTATTTATTTTTTAACTTATGCTTTCTTATGCGAAGAAGGAAAAGAACCCAGATAAAGGAAATTGCCATTGTCATCATATCAGGTACCTAACTGTCCAGAGATTCCTTGTTGGTCCAATGGCTGTAGCAGCAGTAGTTGCACAGAATACTGGGTTCAGTTCCCCAGGCAAGGGTCAGTGTTTTCCTTTTTGGTTGATTAATTGGTCTGCAGTGTATGCTTTTGTGTTAAAAAAAGTCACTATAATGGTAGTTTTCTAGTTGTTCTTGGGTGTAACCAGATACCTAACATTCCAGAGATTTCTTGCAGTTCAGTAACAGTGACAACAACATGGAAAGCAGGGGGTTCCTGAGTTAAATCCTCAGACAAGGGTCAATGTCTTTCTTTTTGAGCTCTACATGTCAGGAAGGAAGAGATGTCAGTAATATTTCATGGTCTACTATTGTTTGTTTGAAATTTACTGTAAAATACTGTATATTTGGACTTAACTGAAAGTGCGCAAACTGGTATTTATAATTTAATTCTGCCATATAGGCTGAGGCTATTGTCATCCTAAAATTATTAACTGTTCCAAGAAACAGACACCTTGATAGTCTTGCATGGTGCATTACAGAACTGGCAGTTCACAGATTTGTTTGGTCAGGTTAGTGTTGCAGCCTTCACATAAATGTTACTCCTGATTTTTTTTTATTTACTTTCTGTTTAACTTTAGGAAATAAGCTAGCTGATAAATCATGAAGTGTAACCTGCTAATATTTTGTTTTCTTGCAGAGGCGAACACTTAGAAAGCCTGAAGATGCTACACCAAAGCCTAAGAAAGATTCAGATATAGTGAGAGAAAGAATTATTCGCCGTGCGGCTCTTGAATTTGAAGATGGAATGTATGGTATCCTTTATCCAGCCTTTTGATGCTGTAACATAAAGTTTATATGTACATAGTTAACAGCACTGGTCTTCAGCATTATTTGCAAATTGCAGTCATCATAAAACTTCTAAAGTATGTAGTCTCTGATCCAAAGTACATTAATCTTTACAACCAGTTTAACTTTGCTGTTCATTAGAACAGATGTAGACCAAATATTTGGGATTGTCTAAAGGAATTTGTGGTGTACTGAACATGGAAGTCTAAACATATAATTTAGTAACTTTAAGAAAAAGGTAGACTTCAGAAGTAGCAGCAGAACACTGTGCAGTTTTTAACAGTTAGGAATATTCTAATTACACCATGCAGAGATCTGTATACGACTGCATGTTGATCATTAGCTGTTTATCAACACTTTCAACACTGAAAATTGGATGGGTGCCTGCAGAGAAAACAAGCAGAAAAAAATACTTTGTACAGAGAGGTGAGTCCCCATAACCCCATGCAGGAAATTCTCCAAAGCTGCTTGCTATAAGTCAGAGATAATGAAATTCCCAACCTCAGCATTCTTGGTCACAGTTCGGCTAGCTTTTAGAGATAAATATTGTCTGTGTAAGTGCCAATTAACTATGTATGGATGAATTTGTTGTTGTCCTGCAGCGACAGTACAACTAGATATGGTAAGAGTGGTGCTCAGAACTAGCTTTAAATGGGCATGCATTAGTATAGGTCATAGTCTGTTAACTCTTAGCCGTGTGTACCAGCTAAGGTTAAGTATTGCATAGCCAATGTACTGCACCCCTAGTATGTTGTGAACACCCCTATAAGCTGTGAACTTTAGTACAAGCATATTTTTGGTTCAAGTAGCATATATTTTAAAAACTCTAAACTTTATGCAATATTTCACTGTGCAGCACTTATCAACAATCAGGCCTTACTTTTCCATTTAAAGGTTTCATTATCATTTTAGAAGAATGTCTAAGTAAACTGCCAGGCCTTTGGTAAAAGCCATAGTGCATTGTTGCTTTTTCCCGGGAAAATGGCAGTACTTCTGTCATATGTACCTTATCTAGATATGGTGGCAAAAGACAATTTTTTAAATTCTGCCGAATGGCTTACTTCTGTCACAACATCTACAGGTAAAGATTCAACCCTTGATTTCCAGAAAAATGTTATATTTCATCTCTTTTACAGGTTTAAAATGTGGTTAAGTCTCTGAATTTCATTGTAATTTGATTGGCCTGCTTTCTTACTATGACCAGTGATCACATTTTAGACAGAGGTACTGAACAACAAGTTAATGCAGATAATACACTTAGGCCCATAACTGTATAAGCATCATTTCCATTTGCAAAACATCTTCGTTTGGAATGTTTACTCGACATTCTGTTTCTGAGCTCATTGTTTTCTGTGGAGTTTTCAGATCTGGCAGAACTAAGTCAAACATGGATCTCAGTGACCTTGACATAATCATTTTTGCTGAAGAACCTGTTGTCAACAGAAAGGTAATCTGAGAATTGAACAAGAACCATTGCAATCTGTATATGCAGTCTGTGCTTTCAAGTTGTTAATACCTTCATTCAAAGTCTGTACAGCTTTCTCTGCGAGGTTGTTTTAAAACAAAATGAAATGGTGCGGTAGTTATGTCAAATTCAGTTTGCTTTCATTATGTTTTGCAAATTCCACAGCAGGGAAAAAAGATCCATTATTAGATAATGCAGTCAGGAACACTACAAGTGCTTGAGCCAGGGGCTTGAGCATCTTGTAGATCATGTAGGTTGCTGCTCATGTTCAAATACTGATATAAGTTTAGACAAGTAGCAATGGGAGTGAGCAAGAGGGGGATTTTAGGATAAGGGAGTGGGATTTTAGTTTTAGGTTAAGGGAGCAAGAGATGAGTTTTAGGGATCGGGAGCAATCAGAGAATTTAGATTGGTGAGGCTAGTTGGAGTTTTAAGTTTAGTGAGCAATTGGGGACTTAGGGTTCTGTAGGGTGGAGTGAAGTTTTAAGGGAAGACTTGGGTTTAGAACTGGGTGGGAGAAATCGGTCTAGTGAAAGTTCAAGCACTTGCTTTTTCAAGCAAGTGTCGGTTAGCAACTGTGTTACAAACTGCTAACATGTGACCACCTGTAGTAGACCACTATAATCTTTTGGACTATCATGTTTACTAAAACCTTGTCTCAGTTTTCCAGTGTTGCATGCAAAATAGTGGAGTTCTTTACATCTACAGCCATCTACATTGAATGATTTGCTCTCAGGAACAGAAGCACCTTTTCTAACGCATGACTTTCAGATGTACATACCTTCCCAATTTTTGATTGAGCTGTATTTAACCAACTTGTCCCAGCAGGTTGGTGGTAGTCCATTTTTTTTTTAAGTGCACTCTGTTTCATACACCATGAACAGTTCTAGCAACATAGCCGCATATGCATTGTAATGTTCTTTTGTCAGCAATTCAAAATTGTACTAAATACAGTAATTATATTGCAATGATGGATTATTGTAACCATAAGACAAAAAAACAGAACAAACATGCAGGTCAAAATATTACCTACAGAGCAGATGATATGGTAGAGATTTAACCATAAGATTTCTTTAAGGTCATCATCCAGGTCAAAACACTACCTAAAGATTAGGTGACATGATGGACCTTAAGCCTCAGGACTCCTATTGTAACTAGGGTATCCGTGTAATGGCATACCACTGCTTGTCTCCCTCCTGCAAAACGGTGCCTCTGCATTATACAATTCATTCACAATTTATGGAAATTCCCTTTTCTTGAGTGGGATGTATACTTTTGTCTAATTTCGAGTGAGTACTGTTACAGCTAGCATTAGAATTGCTCTTAATAGAACCCACTTATGTTTGAGTAAGTGCCCCTTCTCTGGAATGTTTAATAAAAATACAGCAGACTGTATATGATTGTGTCAAGGACTATGCACATATCTTTGTAAAGCTATCATATAAACATCCAGTTTAGAACAGGCCTTGAAGACATGCATTTGTGTATCCCAGGGTCCAGCTTGACGTCCTCTGTACTCTCCTGGGTAGTAGAGAATATGTGGCTCAGTTTATTTTGTGTATAGAAATATTTGTGGAGGCATTTCTAAGTGAAAATTCTAAATTTTATACAGTGTATAGCATACTTCAGTTACAGATATGGCACTGGCAGGTGACAGACATCTCTTCAAAACACTATTCAATTTTGCCTCAAGTAATGCCTAACTGGCTTATATAATCTGTCTTTTTGGATGCCACTCCAGTTCCCCAATCTATAATCTTAGCTTTCCCCATTCCAAAAGAATTTAATTTTGAGAAGCTTTCATCTGCAATCACTTATTTACTTCTCTCATCTACCTATATTAAATAATCTGTAGTGTCCAGATGATAATTTTGATGACCTCTATACCATTTATAAATGACAATATTTCAATTAACAGTTACATGTTCCTTCTGTTGTATCCCTAGATACCTGTTTAACCAATGCATTACATAAATTAACGTATCATGTGAAAGTAATTTAGTCTTTATTGGTGCTATCAAATACCTCCATGATTCTATTTGATTTTTTTTTTAATTCAACATTATAGCTTTAAAAATACTGGCAATATGCTCTTGTTTTCTGGTCAAGATGAATTTCTTTCCCTGGTCTCACGTACAGTGATAATCTTGGCCAGTTCTATCCACCTTGGGACAGTCTCCTTGTGTGCTAAAGGCAAAAAAGCATCAGTTGTGCCATCCTGCAGTAATTGTGCAAGTCTTGTATCCCTGTTCCATCCCAGTCCTTGGGCAACACATTTTTCCATGCTATTTTTGGCATTTCTCTTCCCCAAACTAATGAGGACAATGAATTATTCATATCCTGAAAGGAAGCTGAGTCCTATGATACAAGGGTATATCCTTTAAAAATAGAGTTAAAAACTTTTGAATGGCCTGGACTTTTTGGTCCCTGTCCAGATCCTTGTTTTCCATTTACCTATAAAATTCTTGCTAGCCTTTCAGTTTTTTTACAGAAGTTTTTTTTTGTGTTATGTAGCATTGATGCTAAATAAATTCCAAGGTATTTAACAAACATGTATTTCCACAGATGGGAATACCGTTTCATTAAGACTTCCAAAGCTCCATATTTTACAGTTATGGCTTGCATCTTATAACCTATCTGAAAATTGAAATAACTCTGCCAAGTATCTGATTCCCGAAGATATAGTAATATGTCGCCAGCATATAAGGCCATTTTTACCTGTAGATCCCTTTTATAATAGCCCTCTGTACTTGAATTCCTCACTACCATCATCAGACAATCTATAACTATGAGCAGAAGGAGGGGAGTGAGTAGGTAATCTTAGCATATTCTCCTCCCAAACAAAATTAACTAGGAAATTCTACATTCTCCTGTGGCCATGCTGAGGCACCCTGATATGTATTCTTCAGCAATGACATGAATTTCGAGGGAAGTTAAACATTTCTGAGGATAATCACAGATAATCCCAGCTCTCCCCCTGAAACATCTTCTCAGCCTCAAGGCTGACCATCAACAGTGTATTTATTTTTATGACTATCTGCTTCCAGTTTTAATAACAGTGTTTTGATTATGTTATCAAGCATGCCTTTCTGGTACTAATACACAGTGATCCAGATGCACCAGTGAGGAGAGTGCTGGGGCCTGCTTTGACAAAAGCAATAGTCTTCATTCAGGACCAAAATCTGTAAAACTTAAAAAAAAAATTCTTTGTATCTTGATTATGTCACCCCAGATGAGACTTGATTTCGCAGTCTTTGGCTTAGGAGGCCATGCCTTATGTATTAGACCTTTACTTTGAAGGGTTCTTACAGTCTTTTGGTATCACTGAGATAATTGCTTTCCTCCAGGAGGATGATACCATCAGTACCATCAGGGTACAAGAACTAAAAAGAAAAAAAAAAGGACCATACGCTTTTCTTTAATGTCTACAAAAAAATCTAGTCAAGCTAAAGTTTCACTGTGTGATACCTGAAACCTCCTGTAAATGGCCTATGAAATATATGCAAATGACCCATTAAGGACATCCAGTGTTTCAGCTGTACAGCTTCTGAACATCCTTGACTTTTTCCTTTTTAAGTCTTTATGGATTCATTCAGGTCATTAAAGCCACCCCATTAGCCGTGGCATGCATGTTTTGGCCTTCTTATGACTGCGTCAGCACAGCATAAGTGGACTGTTTGGCTATAGGTGTGGATGTTAGGATATTTTGCAGACAACCTTAATGGTTATGGGCATCAGCTAAGTTTAAAGACCCTTGTGTTTCTGAAGTATAGCTAAACAGTCCACTTGGCCATGAGGAGCTTGTCCACAATAATACTGCAAAGTCTAACCCCAAGTAAATAGCTAATATCCTATTGATCTAATTTAGTACACATTTTAGTCCACTCACGGATATAGCTATTCCAGATTCCACAATCCCAGCCACCCCATTGATTATTGTGGAACAAGTTCTCTCAGCTCTCTCAAAAGGTAAGAATGCCTCATCCATGGGTCCTGATAAAATAACAGGTTGCCTCATTATCATTGCCAAATATAGCCTGTATGGCCCTCTGGTTAACCACTTTAATCTAATCTTATCCACTGGTTACATTCCTTGTACCTGGAAATCATCTTTTGTAATGCCATTAAATAAGGGTGGCTCAACTATGGACCCTGGTAACGATAGACCTACTAGTCTCACTATCATCATATGTAAAGCTATGGAGCATATTACCTCAGATATCATTAATCTGGAGCTTGAAAATCTCTTAACCCTGGATCCTCATCAGTCTGGTATTGTCAAAGGAATGTCGTGCCTCTTTATTCTCATTAATATCTCTTAAAAACTATCCAAAGCAGTAGATAGCAGCTACATAGAACATAATAGCATATCTCAACCTGCCCAAGACCTTTGATGCTATTTCCCATGCAGATATTATTGACAGACTTGTAAATATGAATATAAATCCTTATGTTGTGCAGTGGATATCCAATTGATTGTCTGAAAGAACCCATATAGTTAGCAGCTAGTGCGACTTCTGAATGCAAAAAAGTTACAAGTGGTGTACTACAGGGCTCAGTGTTGGGCCTTTTCCTATCTGGCATCAATTTCTCAGACTTTCAAACCAACACTCCTGGCCTGTGGTTATTTAAATTTACAGACAACTGTTAAATGGAAGTTGTTATTCGGTGTTCCTCTTACAATTGATCCATCATGGATTAGTCCATGATGGAAGGACAATGGTCTCAAATTAAATGTGAAAAAATGGGGCATACTTAATTCTGATGTTTGAAAAAAAAAATCACATACTATATACATGACATAACCTTCTAATCAGACACTATCATTAGAAATATAGGCAGTCTAGTTGATAATTCCTTATTGTTGGACCATCATTTCTTTGTAGTAGTTTGGAAAACTTCAGGTAATTTCCAAAGGCATTCTCCACTAGAGCCAAAGATGTCTTAATTCCGCTTCACTAGTATCTCATAAGATCCTTTATTAAATACAGTGCTGCTGTTTGCACACATTTGTCTAAACATATCGCTCAACTTAGGAGATCTCAGATATTCATAATTAAAAAGATCAGTGATCTCAAAAATCTTAATTATGAGGACAGCCTGGCAGCCATGTCTCTGTATTAAGTTTCTTGTAGACTCCACCATAGATTTTATGTTCCAACATATCCCTCACCTTAAGAACAAACTTCTACTACATGTTAAGCATATATAAAATAAAGTATGTGAAGACTGAAGATGCCTTCATACCTTAGTGGGTGCCTTTCTGTACATAACTGGTGAGCATAGATTAAATTCTATGAATGCATCCCCACCTCAACCTTACCCTAACTTCACTAGAGTTTCCCTTTATTTATTTAGGCTTTGAATTAACAAAACATCGACAGTTAATGTATGCATTATGGCATTTGGTGGTTTAGGTGTCTCAGTGCATTTGCCCCTTATAATTCCTAAAATATTTGGGACATTTTTAATAAAAAGCGTAAAGGGATGGGTATGATGACAACGTTCCTTCATCATTTCTGTGTCCAGTTTTGAGTCTTCAGACAGGATAGAGCATTAGTCTGAGGACTCAAAACTGGACACAGAAATGATGAAGGAAAGTTGTCATCATGCCCAGTCCTTCATGCTTTTTGCTCTTGTAAGTGGTGTGTGTTATTAAGTGAGAATTCTACCACCTGCTCAGCTTTCTGCACTAACTACACTTGCATAATCCTCTTCAGAGCTTGATTCTGTTGCTAAACCCTTGGTGACAGCAGTAGCCACCCCACTGTCCTCACTATGCCCTTGATGAGCTCTTCTAGTGGAAGGAGCAGACCTGACCTGAATACCATGTTCATGTCTCAAATGGGACTCCAATGTTTAGTGGTTGCCTTCCATTTTGGTTATCCCAAGTATAAGGCTTTTACTGACTAGATGGGTTTGTGGGTCAACGCCTCTGACACTGTTGATAGTATTCCTCTCACCATTAGTCCCTGTTTTTTTGATCAACAAGTGACTGACACTAAGCATTTTCTTAGTTCCTGGAGTACAGCTAAACTGATGCATGGGCACACTCTCATGTAGGTGGTGAACCTTCTACAACTAGTTTACCAGATTGATGTAATTTACCCCTCCTCTCATGGCCCTATATAGCCCTCAGGTTCTTATCCCAGTTGCCGTGCCCAGTACAGTCCAGGATTCTACCATTGCTCCTGCAGGGTTGCCCTTGATGTGACCATCGTACAGGTTGGGCACCAGCTTGTCCGTGAATTAACCTCCCCTGTGCTAACATGTTATGCATTGGGATTGAGGAATCCTATGGAGGTATGAGGGAGGTATGAGGCATGGCACCAGGAGCCATTGTATACATGGTGGCTGGTCAGCTAGCCCTAGGTCTAACACCCCTCCCAGTGTACTGATGTGTAGATCAGCTGGGTGGGCAATGAAGAGTGACTTGTGGACGTACCCATCTTGGGCCTTCATAGCCCTCTAACATATCCAGCTAGGTGATGTTGCTCATTATGAGCTCTAGTATTTACTTAGAATGCACCCCCCCCCCCCCAGATGGGCTAACCCATCTTCCCTCCCTGCACTGAACTTGCTACTCAAGCTCAGTTTGCCTGAGCTGTAGTCAGGGCTTTATCCATCTGCACTAACACTGAAGCTGCACAACATAGGACTCAAACCCAAGTCAGTTATAAAAGTATTTTCCAGAGATTCAGTCAGTTAGGAAATATTCTTTGAAGAGGAACTACTTACTTTTACTGTTTGATTGTTGTATGGCAAGTGGATCAGAAGTTTAGAATATTCCAGTCTCTAAGGCAATTGGAGATCAAGCATGTTCTTCCACTAACTAATCCTGAATGGACTTGTCCTTTGTTAAGGACTTGGGGATGATGAAATCTACATTGGACTTGGCACAACATTTATTTGCTTTGCCCTAAAACACAGCACTACATACATGAGTCAAGCAAGTATTAGTTGCTGGGTTGATGTAGTATCTTCAGCTTGAAAACATCCATGCCCAGTTTTGTCTTTTCCAGAATACTTGCCTGATCTTTTAAATGCACTTAATGCTGTACTTTGTGATATCATATAAAATGTGCTGTTTTTTTGACCTGGCCTAACTTTTTAATTACGTGATGACTATTCTGCATATTTTACATAAATATTGTAAATGTGGAGTTTGGTACCTGCTTGAAGTTCTTAACTTACAAGCAGTTAGAAGAAGCAAATGCAGATTTGGAAGTTCAGACATTATTAGGGCTCATTCATACCCAAAATGTGGTAAGTTCTCATATGTCTGTGTTCAAAATTACCCGAATGAAACTGAGTTTTGAAAAAACACTGATGTACACACACACACACACACACACACACACACACACACACACACACACACACACACACACACACACATACACACACAGCTTTCCAGATGATTTTATAAATGTTATTGTAGAATTAATTGCATGGGACATTATATGAGCTAGGTATTAAGCACTTAGATCTCTGACAAAAAATATGGGAATGATACAGAGGAGTTTTCAGTACGTATCTCGTAAAGGTGGGTAGGAACATCTAAATCTTAATACAAAGGCAAACAGAACATTATTTTATGGATAATCAGTAGAGTTTAGCAACTGTGCCACAGTAAAAATGCTGCATTAAAAAGGTGGGGTATTACAGCCTGAACATGTTTGGTACTGTTTATTTTCTTTTCTTTTTCACACTCAATATACCTTCCTCAAGAGGAAAAAAAATCATTCACTGGATAAACTCAGACTGGTTCCACCTAGGAAACAAATCATTCTGTTCACTGCATTTGTCTGTCTTTCTTTAGTTTTGCAGATTGAATCACGACTGTTTTGGGAACTTTGTAATTTTCCTTTAATTTAAGCTATTCTTAGATATTTCAAGAGTGTTGGCATATGAATCCTACAATACATTACATTACAGGTTGCATGTGCCTATCTTTCTTATCAGTACTTAGGACTTACTTTTTGTTGATTTAGTGGATAAATGATTTTTCTGTCAAGCAGAAGACCGTATCTTGAGAAGCCAACTGGATGCTACTGAAATGTGCTAAAGGTAAGCATTGCCACACTGCTTGCTAGAGTGAAGATAATAAATTGAATTATTTCACGTCTGTGCATCCACAGGGCTGTGGGGTGACTAGAGTACCATTATAGTGTAATTGTTGTATCATCTCTGTTTCCAAGGATACATAAGAGCCAGTTGCTTTTACAGATTTTCAAGGAAGCTGACAGATGCATTTTCATACCACAGCCTTTTTTTTGAAGAGGAGAGAAATGTAATGTAGCAAATCCTTCACATGATTTTAGAAATGTAGAGACAGTAAGTATTTTGCAAGGATTTGTTTTTACTGTTGTGTCCCTACTTCACAACATGCATTCTACAAATAAATGTGATGTGCTTCGTGTATGCTTCATGTATGTGTATCGTTTGAATATGCAGTTTACAAAACCTGTCATGTTATAGAATGCAGCCATTTTTGAGCAACAAAGCATGTGAAGCAATTTTATTTTTTGTACATATTACTGATTCCTTTTTGCAGACAGTCATAAAACACAATATCAGAGACAGCAGTAAACATGAACAATGAAGTAAGGGAACTGTGACAGAGGCCACAGCCCATTACCTGTGGATTAAGGGATGCTAGCTTCACAGATGAGTGCGGATTGTAAAGGGCCTGCTGGGGGGAGGATTGTATCAGATGTTAAGGCCCCCCTGACTAACTGGATAGAAGGTCATCAGCCTCATCTTTACCATTATGGAGGATATCCATTAGAAATAAAAGGATGTGACCATACCACTATGAGATGTTTAGATGCTAGGAAGATGGGAGGACCAGAAACAGGGAGATCTTCGTATGAGGATTAATGGTGTTAGATTCTGACAGGCTGTGTGATGGATTAAAACAGTGTCTGGAAAGCAAGAATAAAAAATAACTGTGGAAAATATTTTAGAAATGACTGTGCAATGTGTTATCAAGTATTCTTTGAATACTTGTTTGGTCATAAGTGCGTGAGTGGAATAGTCCCTATCCCCCAAAACTTTGAATGGTGCTTATTAAAATTTGTTTGGGCTGACTAATTTGTTACATTTTAGGAGCTTAATGGAGGCATTTGGGCAAGCAGTTTTGACAGGGTACAATGAAGAAGAAAAAACAGAAGGAGAAAAAAGCTAGTATGATTCATGAGGTGTCTGGGAAGCTATAAGAGATGGAAGACTGCAAACAGCTGAGATGGCTTGAAGCGCAAAAATATTAATTCGGTAGCTAGGAAAGGCAGCATATGCTGTGAGAGAGATAGGGCCCAGATGGAGAGATGGTATTCAGATGAAGATCAGCCGACTAGTAGAGGCTGTTCACATATGTATGTGTCTGTATGTATGTATACATATATGTGTGTATATATATATATATATATATATATATATGTGTGTGTGTGTGTGTGTGTGTGTGTGTCTGTGTATATAAATATATATATATATATATATATATATATATATAAAAGTAATTATTTATGGTAGATTGAAATATCATTACATTGAACAAAAGGCAGGCAACACAATATTTCAAACTACCATGCTATGAAAAAGACACAGCTTCAAGCCTACTAAAAATCATAAAAAGAAAGCGTATTCCTTTTGCAGTCGTTATTCTAAACCCCTGCCTTAACAGCAACTAATTTGTCTGATTAGTGAGAGTGTTATGCAAAAGTTTTTTTTTAAGTTAAAATGTATGGGTAGGTCTAGCATGCATTATTAAGGTGAGTGTGTGTGTGTATGTGTGTGTGTGTGGGGGGGGGGGGCTCATCCAAAGCAATGGACAAAGGTAAAATGGTACACACTGCATAGTTTGACCTGGCCAAGGTTTTTTGACATCATCTCCACTCAGGCTTAGTAGAAAAGCTTAATAAACTAGGAATAAACCCTTCATCACCAGCTCGGTTGCCAACTGGCTCACAGATAGGATGCAGGAGATCAAAATAGGGGAGGATACCTCCACAAAAATAAAGTGAAGTCCTGTGGATTGTGAGGTATGATTCTTGCATTTTTCATCTTGCTAATGTTGAGTTTTTCTTTGTTTGAGTCAACGTAGTTTGCTGGTTATTACCGCCACAAAAAGACCAGCACATGAGTAGAGTTCTCCAAGATTTGATGGTTGGACCGCTTCTGTTCAGTAGGTACTTCTACTGCAGATAACTGCAGGTTAGGGGCAATGATCGAATCCCCAAAAGTCTCAACTATCCTTTTACAGGAAAGCTTGTCACAAACAAACAACTGGTGCCAGACTCGTGGACTAAAGCTAAATACAAAAAACAAAACACAATTATTTCCTTTCTCCTTTGACTTTTCAGCTCCTAAGAGTTGACCCAGTAGTTCAGGATTTGGGAACTTATGTGAATTGTGACCTAACTTTTGATCAGCATGTGTCCACTGTGCTAAGGAGGTCCTTCTGTATTGCCCAGGTCATGAACAAGGGAATTGCTTTTAAATCCAGGAATGTCATTATCCTGCTTTCCTCAGGCCTCATTAGACCAATCATTGGGTATAATGCCTCTTTTGGCATGTATCTGTACCTTACAAAAATGATACAAGGCGTAAACAGCATGTCTTACATGGATCACTTCAAAACCTGTAAGAGACTGCATATAGCAAAAGAGCTAAGAGGTGATCTGTGTCTAGCGTACAGGGCACCATGTGGCCCATTACTGATGGACTTACTTCACATTCACAAGTCAAATGGTATCAGAAATACTCAGTCCTGGGACCTAAACTACTTCTGTGACATTAAGAGAATGGTTTGAAGAAACAGGTGTATTTTTCAGAGGATACAACTAATCTGGAACACACTCCCCATTCATGTAAAACAAAACTCATTCCTGACCACACTGAATCATAACTTGAATCAGTAGATGGGAAATAGGAAATTTACCCCAGGACTCCTCCTGTACTACTAATAGACAGAGACAGCTTATAAATGCTTTATCTCAATGCATGAGTCCCCCTCCAAATATCCAGAGTAATTATCAACAGAGTAATATATAAATACAGATCTTGAAAAGGGTTAGATGAATCTAAACTCCAACATGATAACGTGATAGGTTAATTTGAAGTACTGGATGGAATAATTGGCTAGGATTAAAATGACATGGAAGGGCAGTTATCCTAGTATTAACCTAGGAACCTATAATAAAGTAAGGTGGTTTTGTACTGTTGGATACAGACAGCAGCAGCAAATGTGATTGAGCCATTGCCTTTAGGTCATACTTCAGTTTCTGTCCATTTTCTCTGCCTGGGATTCTTTTTAATAGGTACCAACTGTAGAAGAATTCTGAAGTCAGCAGAATAGGAAATCCTGGTGCTCATGCACCATAGAGAAGACTTCTTTGTGGATGGCTGATTCTTTGAGTTGATATGATATTTAGCTCAATTTTCTCAAGGGCTTAGATACTTGCATTCAGTTTGTGAACTATATTTCTCTCAAACGAATGTGTGTTTTTGGCTTACAACCTGCTCATCAGAAAGGATGTGGTTTGCCCTACTTCTGTGGAAAGGTACACATTCAGCAGTTAAACTAGCTTCTTCTTCTAAGGAAGATGCTCAGATAGTTTCTCTCCTGTTCTTTCCCGGTAGAGAGACATAAACAGGGATCTTTGGATACCTTAGCTTCTCAAATAAGATTTCTTTAGTACCCAAGATAATCTCTTTAGAAAACTTACTTTGTCCAGCAACAAGATTTGTAGAAGTTAAACCACCTTCTTCCCACGGATATACAGATGCATTGAAATGTGTAATGTGTACTACATTCTTCTAGTTTTACCTACAATCTCCCCAGGCCCTGAAAAGATTGAGAACCTGAAACCATTTTTAGTTCTAAATAAGTTAAATACTTTTAAGGATTGGTGTAATAGGGTATCCATAGTGCATTCCTTGCTAATCATAGGTTCTAATATATGCAAATGCATCCCATTGCTCGTAGAACACAGCTCCAGCTATAGGAAAAGAACATTAAACTCATACTGACATCTATCCTTGATGGGTTCTGTATTTGGCATAATTTACTTGAGTAGTCAGAATTAACCACCTTCTTTCAGAAGTTCCTATGCTTAGTGATAGATGCAGTATGCCTTACAACAACAGCTGTGTAATTCATAAATGTGTTCATTATTGGCTCCTACCACTTCTTTTTCCTATGTTAACAGTTCAAATGTCAGTCCTTGCTGTCATCAGTGAAAGCTCCTGCATTTCCAAGTTGATTTAAGTTCATTGACTTTTTTGTAACCCTCCATTAAATCTGCACCCCAAATAACTAAAGGACTTCTTTCAAAGAACTGGCAGGAGGGTCTCCCTCATGGCCTGTGGGGAAGTCTTGCATTCCTTCACTAGGGGCTTAGCTTGAAGGACTGCTCATGGCCTAGCCCTTCATGAGGTGACTCCAGTTCTTGTATGACCTTCCAGTCTTTGCTGGGGAAGAGATCATCCCAGGCTAGCAGGAGTTAATTCTGTTTTTGTCTGTCATACTGATGGTAGATAACAGGCCTAGAAGTATTCCCCAGTTCCTGACTTGAAGAGTGCATTCTGGGGTGCGCACACTGCCTCTCCTCAAGCTGATCAACACAACCCTGAATTCAACCTAACTGATACTGGAAAGCAATCCCTCAAGTCACCCACTTATGGCTGAGGGCATCTGAGTCCAAGGCTTCATCTACAAGGACTTTCTCCCAAGACCAACATGGCTGGTTAGTCCTTTTTGTGAAGTTATTGGGATGAGCTCATGCCACAGTCTGCAGCCCAGGCATTGGATACCATTCATTAGTTTGTTTCTTGTCTGGAGCTTGAGTTGCAAGTACAGGCTTTCACCCTGACAATCTTCATTATGATCTTGATGTACAACTCATTTCATCTGTGAAGCGGCCTGCTGTACTGAGTGTAATCAGTTCAGGTGTTGGATGAGGTGGATGAATCCTGAAAAGTATGAAATTGATGTGTACCCTCTTCTAATTGTAAAGTAGCAGGCTCTCCCAGGGATCTTTCCATCAGTGATCCCCCTCTTTCTTGTTTGCTGCCCCATAAGACTGCCAAATCTGGTGATTTAGGTCCATTCTACATCTTTTAGGTGGTTTCTTCATTTACACTTTAAGATTGTGCTTGTCTTTCTGGTTCCCTTCTCTTAGAAGGCCCAGAACATCTGGGCTTGGTAGTCTCAGTACTGGTGCTGTTTAAGCCTGATTTTAGACCTGCCTAATTATTCTTGGTTAGATGCTGCCGCATAGTTTGTGTTGTCTTGGGACACTTTTGATTATTGGTTTACTATGGCCTTTGGGGAAGTTAAAACAACCAGTGAGCTATGTGCACTTTCCGTTTATTAAGCCCCTGTTTTGGGGGCTTGGATTAATGGGCATTCCTCGCCAGACCATTTCTATGTGTTCTCATTTTACAGCCTTTCTGTTGCAATCAGCATGCATTTGTTGGGGGTTGGGGGGTTGCTAAATAGTTCAAACGGACTCCTATGGACATGAACTTGGGGCTTCTGGCTTTACTGAAGACGGAGTTTAATTTCCAGAACCTGGTCTGTTTCACCATAGCATATAAGCCATGGTATGTGTCCTTTTCTTCTTCTTTTTTTTTTAATCACTTCTCTTGTAGTATTTGTATTAAAATTTTCCATAATACCATTTAACATAGACATTTTTACTATAATGTTCATTCCACATTTGTCTACCATATCGTAAAACATATTTGCCATAGTGCATATAACATAAATATTCAACATTTGCATCTTATAATAGAACAAAATTGATATGCATTTCCACTCATTCTTACATCATGCTTAAACATAATACACCCCTCAATAATTTGAACTGTGCTGTTCCTTCTACAAAAGTCTCCCTGCATCCTGTACTTGGTACTGCTTTTCCTAATCCACTACAGCTGCAGTTTTACCCATTTCATCACTTAGTCTCGCTTGCCTTTTTGCTTGATCACTCTGTCCATCACTGAACTCCCCTTTACACATCCTTGTCAGTCATTGCATGTCTCCCTCATAGTTTTACCATCCAGGTGTTCTATCTTTCTACATAAACTTTCAGATCTTCCACTTTCCATTCCTTAGCATTCATCCATCTGTCTTTCCTAAAGAGCAGTTGAAGTTCTAGTCTTTCATTTCCAGCTCATGCTTTCTCTTTATGTATCCCAAAAAGGCAAAGTCAGATCCATGGGGAATCTTTTTCCCCAGTAATTTTATTAAAGACGTGTCTCGCCTTTCTCCACAGTGGTGCAACCTCCATACATGTCCACCGTTTTTGCATCTGATCCATATTTTCCTCCCCACATTTCCAGCACTCTGTGGATAGATACAGTCCCTCATGTTGCATCTTTACAGAAGCTGCATACCACCTGTGCAACATCTTTCTCTACTGATTCCCAACAAGTCCAACCTATTTTGATGTTTTCATCATTGTTAATATTCCTTTCCAAAACCATTCTTCTGCCGATATCACCTCCTGTTTATTCCACTGAACCCTCAGCTTACAAAAAGCATAATCAAGCATAAGGACCCAACTGCCAGTATATGATACCAATTCTTCCTTTACTTACCTGGCTCCATTTTCTTTCCTAAAGCTAAGCCAGCCACGTAATTCACTATTTCTCCTCCTGTATCTTTAAGTGTACCTTTGTTCTTTTAAGGACTCTGCTAAATACTCTGGTTACTAGTTCTAAGAATCCTCCATTACAACAGCCAGTGTCCTTTCTGTAAATTATATTTCATTTTGAGAAATGGTAAAGATTTAACTGTTTATCTCTTAAGTCAGTCACATTTCTAATGTACTTTTCTTCCCAGATTACCAGCCTCCCCACCATCTCCTTAGGAGATCTCCAGAATAGATTTCTTATACTTCTGTCCCATTTGTCTGTGAGCTACAGCTGGCACCCTAGCAACCTAATAATCATCCTGTCATTGCTGTCTTGCCACTCCCAGCCCTTTTCTCATTCTAATCATTCCAAATTTTCATTCTCTATACCTCTCAGCCTTTGCATAATATTTACAGAAGTCACATAGTCTCTAAAATCTGGCCTACCCATTTCTTCTGCTTTTATGTGAGCCCAAGTCTGTCTTCCATGAGCCCAAGTGCAGGGCAAAGCTTTTGACTACCAGCCACTCCCTGCAAAGGAAAAGGCACACCCACTTATCAGTAAAGGAGACATGCCTGGGGGGGGTGTAAATGAGCCATTGTGTTTGTTTCATTGAGTTTGGAGGTTTCAATAACACCTACAGGATTTTGAGTCTAAGTGATTTAGAATACAAAATAACCTGTGTGGAGCTCCTAAATCAGCAAAATGGAAGGAAAGTCAGTAAAAGCCTGCAGTATATCAAGGAGCCGACTAAGGAGTTCGAGGTTCTATGTTTGGAGGTTGGGGAGGTTAGGGAAAGCAATAAAAAAAACAGCAAGTGTTTGACTGTATGCAGCAAAAGGCTGATTATATGGAAAGTTCTTTAAAGTGGCAGGAAAATGAGATTGTAAAGTTGATTGCATATAGAAACTTTACTACAGAAGCATTAGGGCCTAGAATGCATAAACACTCACAAAAAATATCAGCGTCATTGAGCTGAGAGAAGAGCAGGAGGGGAAACGAGCAGTATTTTACGTAGAACAGTAGATATGACAAGTAAACAGGCAGAACACTCAGGATTTTCTGGAAATGTTGACATATTTAAACACTTAACTATAAAATGCCATAGTTACAGGCTGAAGGAATGGACTGTTAAGACTGTAGCACTCAGTAAGGGCTTTGTGACAAGTGGTAGTAAAATTAAAATAGTAGATGATTTTTTATTACAGATTTGTTTGACATGAAAAGGTCTGCTTAGAGCAGCTAGCCATCAAATGCACACAGCAGCATTTCTGCATATTATATAATACTCAAACATATTTGGAAAGGAAATGTGTTGTGGGCCAAGAATAAAGCAGAAGCAAGACACAAATATAATGATTTGGAGATGGGGAAATATCGCTTGTGGTTGGAGGGAAGAGGGGATTCCCCTGCAAATGCCTTAAGTGCTTTAAATGGCACAGTAGAAGAAATGCCTGTTAATCTTATGGGTCCAGACCAAGTGCAGAGGAGGGACTGAAGAGACCAGACATAGTATTACCAGAAGAACGTGGTAACCGACTGGAGAAAGGAGGGCAGCAAATGGTGCAGGTGGTTAAACAGAGCATGATCATGCCTGACATGAGAAGAGAGGGGTCTGAAGAGTAATACAGATGTACCAACATTTGTGACCCCAAAGAGAAGTATACGAATCCTGAGGTAGATGATTCTATTATGGAGAGAAGAATGTGGAGAGGTTACTGACCTGGGAGCTCCAAGGTGGAGGGGCACAATGAAGACCACAAGAAAACTTTGTGAAGGGATGCAGGAGTGGGAGGAAATAGATTGTCTTACAGATGGTTTTAGCTCAGTGATCTCATGGATGCATGGGGAGAACACTAACTTGGTTAGGTAGAAATGGCAGCAGAAAAGAATGCCATTCAAGTGGCTGGGGAAGCATTTTAATGGAAATAGTGGTGTTTCAATAAGGTGTTAAGTTATGATGCACTTAGCTCTCCAATGTGTGCCTCTGTTTATATTGTTACGCTATCAAACATGACTGCTCACACACTGTAGGTGGCAAAGGGGATGCCTAGTCTTCATCAGTGAGAAGTATGTAAATGAAAGCCCCCCTGAAGTGATATTGAAGTGGTGGTTGCTGAAGCATAAATAATTAAAGGATGTGATGTGCGCTGCAATATGTCAGGTACCTAATGGACTTATCTGATGTGGATAGCTAAAAATTAATTTTTAAATGGCAGCAATCAAAATATATTCTACTGAAATGAGCCATATATGTGCAGGACTATGCCTGTGAGTCATGACCGTCATTACTAATCTTCTTTGTTAATATTCTTGTATATTCTTCTGTAGTCCTTTTAGTTATTTTGTTAATAAATCTGTACGTAAAACTCATAGTACAGAGAAGTAGGGATGCCAGTCCAGCAACGGGCTATGCTTATGAAGGTGCAATAAACTAAGGCATGTAAATATTGTCTGCTACAGTGAAAATACTTATAGCATTTATAGTAAGTATAAACAGACTATCAGTATTTGAAAATGGTCATATAATGCAATGCATTGCTGTAGCAAATTATTATGGCGAATGTGCTTTTATATACAATGTCTGTTAAGCCAACATAAAATATGCTCTTTGACCATCTCAAAGCCCTATGCCTATACTTGGTCTCATACAGACTGTTGCATGGTGAGCTATGTGTAGCCTATAAGGTATCCTCTGATCCCAAACTGATGGATTTGTTTGCACATCTGCAAAACAAATAGCATCAGAAATACCAGTTTTAGGGACTTCACCTTAACTGCGACATAAACAGGACTGTGATGAGAACAAGTATTTGTTTACCCATTCTCTTAAAACAGTCTTCTCACACATATGAAGCAAAGCTTATTCCTAACTCTATTCACATGTAACTTGAACCAGTGGGTGGAAATCACAAAATTACCCCTGGTTTGGCACTTATGTCCCTAATGGACAAGGACAACTGTGAATCCTTGATGTGCACATGCTTATATTGTAACCATAAAATTGTTTGAGGTATTGATGTATGTCAACAATATTTGCTAAATTTGGGATAAGCTTGGCTTGGTTTAAAATGGGTGTTGGTCTGATAGTCTAAACACCTATGAGCAAATCACCATTTATTCCAATATTCCAGTGGTGGGCAAAATAAACCAGTTTTAACGCACTGCATCATCTTTCTTATTATTAATCTGTTAACACCATTTCCTTTAAGATGTGTTATAGAAAAATGACATTGCATCTTCAGAATTATTTCCTGTTTTGCCAAATTGCAACAAAAAATGAATAATTTCAATTGATCAGGAAGAATGGAGGGGAAGGATAAGGCACAGATTGTAGGAACCTGCTACACTTTGAATCTGCAAGAGTATTTTTCCATGTGTCTTGCAGAATGTTCTATATTTTACTTGAGTCTGTTGACGTTGGTAACTATTGCAATGATCCTTTTTACATCTGATGAAATAGATTACTTCCCTGTAATACCCAGTTAATACACTTTACTTTTAACAATGCACAGATTAGTATCATGCTGCTACAATTGTATTTATTTCATTTATTTATGTACCTTTTGTTGACCGGGGAAGTCCCACTAGGCTAATGGCCTCTTTTCAGTGGAATCCAATGTGGTATTTTTATTACTAGGGGAAATTTGGCTAGGACATCAGGAACATCCCCTACTCTTTTTGATAAGTGCCGTGGGATCTTTTTTATCCTCCTGAGCCAACCATCCGAAGAACAACACACTCAGGGGTACAGAATTGGCAATTGATTTACCTGGAGTGGGAATAAACCCCATAGCTTTCTGCACCATAGGCATTTATACCTGTTGCGCTAAACAAGTAAACCAACATTGCTGGCTTGCATAACATTGGCAATTGTTTATTAGTATGTAATGGTAGAGAATTTCTGTGGAGTATTTTGATTTACATTTTGATTTAATAACAGTGCTGTAGATATAAACAAAAGAAAACAGGGTAGTCAGCACAATAATACTTTAATATTGTATTGTATGATTAAACAATTATGCACCGAAGTACTGACAGCAAGTTAGAGCTACAAAAGTAATCCTTTGTTCTGTTGTGCTTAGATGAATTTTGTACCACATGAGATTCAGTTGTATGTGTTTTGCTGTGTGGTTGAAGACCATTAAATTCAGTTTCTTGCTGCCATGTGATGTGTCAGTTTGTGTGACTAATTTTGAAGCTTGTACAGTTTAGTTTAACACTGCATATGATAATGCAGCAGACAGTGCTGAATCTGTAGTACATTAAACTCAGTTTGGTACAGCCGTAGGATGGCCTGTTTTGGGAAGTTTTAGACTACTGAACTCAGTGCAAATCTGATATATGATGGTCAGGTTTGCTTGACTGATTTTGTAGCACATAGGTTTCAGTGTAACACTGCCAAAGGATGGTCTGTCCTCTGTGGCTGAAGAATACTAGATGCAGTTTAATACGAGGATGAAATGCACTATCTTATCACAGATTTTTACTGTATTTGACTACACTGTCTGCTGCAGTATGTGTGTGTGTACACACACACACACACACACACACACACACACACACATACATATATATATATATATATATATATATATGGATCTACTTCATATGATCAAATGCTCATATGACTGACAATCATTTGACTGACACCAAAACACCTAAAGCTCGTATGATCGAAACTCAGATCGGTGCATGAAATCCAAAGCATTATGCCCTTTCCCCACTGTAGCATGACCCTTGGAGTAGGAATAAATGGGGGGGTGGGGGGCAAAACCCCCCACATATGTCATAAATTTTCAACATACACATGGATACTTTTACCAGAAATTACTATATTTATCTAACTAATGTGAGGGGCTACACCCCCACCCCCCCCAATGTGGGAGGCTGTGCCCCCCTACACCCCCCTAACTATTTATTCTTACTCCAGGGTTGCGCTACAGTGGGGAAAGGGCATAATGCTTTGGATGTCATGTGTCGATGTTATGAGTTTCGATCATATGAGCTTTAGGTGTTTTGGTATCAGTCAAATGGTAGTCGATCATATGAGCTGTCGATCATATGAAGTAGACCCATATATATATATATATATATATATATATATATATATATATATATATATATATATATATAAAATATACACTTGCTTGCATTTGATTCCACTTGTGGCTTGTTCTTCCATTTTCAGGTCTGATCTTCTGGTCTCCTGTTGGAACATTTTTATTCACTTGTCACAAATTTTGCTGCAGAAATATTAAAACAAGGACCAGCATTGTTTGAGAAAATAGAAAATGGACAAAAAAATGGGACACACACTTTGGAATAGTATGATGAACAATTGCAAGAACAGGCCATTTGCCTTCCTTTTTTCTACTGCAGACTGGAGTTCATAATGCCTCCAGTATCAGTCAAACTATGGCACTGTGCATATATATAATTAATTTTTGTAGGAAAGCAAAAGCAATATAGTTGAGTGATGGAGCTACTTCCTGCTTTTCTGTGAGGAGTGAACCAATGGAAAGAGAACAGTACACTGATAGCAGGGCAAAATGTCTACAGCTTTGAAGTTTTATACTTAATATGTCAACATTTGCAGTTTCTGGAAATAAGGAATACACAGAAAAACAAACAGCTGTCTGTTTAACCATGCTAACAGAACAGCATGCAACACATTTGTGCCATTGTGTTGAATTTGTTAGTGCACTAAGCATGTTAGTACAGTTAGACTGGGGTATGGGATATTTACTTGGTATACTGTGCAATGGGAAAGCAATACAGCACTATTCTGTGATCACAAGGGATGTTCTGCTATACTCTTTTTTTTTTTTCCTGTGTGTGTGTGTGTGTGTGTGTGTGTGTGTGTGTGTGTGTGTGACATTTACTATGGTTTCAGTTATTGTAACACTGTTGAATCGCTAAATCACATGACCAAAAGTTGTAAGACAAGAATGTTGATGTCCACTTGTTTGAACACCCTGACTTACCCCTGATCAGGAGCCATGTTAGCACTTGGTCCTATGTCCACACAGGTCAGGAGACTCCATGTACAATGGTTCAAACAAGTGGGTATCGGCATTCTCATCTTGCGACCTTTTGGTCACATGATTTAGTGATTTGATATTGTAACGATTGCTAAAACCATAGTAAACCATATAATATATGTGTGGGTGTGCTTTGGGGGGCTTGTTTGGTGCCTGTGTGTTGAGAATGTAACATAGCTCTATTGTTTTGTGTTTTTTTTTTAATTATAGAAGTACTGTTTTGTGTTACCTAATGGGTTGTTACTTCAAAGAGTATATAATACAGATGAAGGCCAGGTCACAATGTTTACATTTCAGAATGCTGTGTTCCCATCTACATTAATGCTAACTACCCAAAAAACACCTACTGTAGACTTACAGAAGTAATGTAATACAGCCTACAGCCATTGCTTTTTGTGCAATAGACTGTATTACATAACTTCTGTAAGCCTATAAGTACTGCTTCTTTGCACAATTGACAAAGCAAATTAGGAGGAAGATATCTTCTTTACAAGCTAAAAATAAAAAAAATCTTGTACTGAAAGATTCAGCAGGAGATACGTCAGTGTTGTGTGATAGCAGTCACTTTTCCTTTACGTGAGATTAGGAAAGAAAGGCGTGATATTATTTACAAATTCATGTGACATAGCACACTCCTTATTAATATTAATAATAATGAAAACATTGAAACTCCATTAAGTACATCTGTTTAGTGCAACAGTGTACTTCAGAAGCATTTACCTATGTCATAAATTTGAAGTTGTATTCATTTGTATGCTGCCAGCCAGAGAATCTGTGAGTGAAGCAGTGTGCTGCTCATGTAACTCATCCCAAAAAAGAAGTATTTGATGTGTGATAAAATAGTCTACACTACAGTGAGCTGTACAGCACATGTAAGACTTTCATAATTTTTATTACATTACTGAACTGCCAGTTGGCTTAAGTCATACCCAGTTAATACAACCTACTCTGCTTGCATCAAGCTAGTACAGACCCATTAGGTTTAGGTTTTAGACAGTATATATGTAGTCATTACCAAATCCTAGCAAAATGCTTCTAGTTTTAATACCCTTTGCATCAAGTAGTTCTGCTACTGTAGCCTTTATGTACCACACTTGGTGTGGTAGATTGCTAGAGATTTCCTTCATGTTTCCTTATTACCAACTGATGTGAGGCATCAAATCAAGATTACAGTTTAATTATTTAAACTAATCCATTAGGGGAAGATTTTAGAAAAGCCGACTTTACAAAAGAAATATAGCAGTACAAAACATAGAGAGCCAGCAGACTGTAGCATGAGACATTTATTGCAAAAACTAGCTCAAAGGCGGTTTCAGATGTAAAAATTACAAAGCCTTCTTCACTGCACTGAAGAAGGCTTTGTAATTTTTACAGCCGAAACAGGTTTGTTTTGTCTCTTTTTTTACTATGCCTTTGCGTTAGTTTTTTACCTCCATCAACAATACCACTATCACTTTCCATGTTGGTGTAGTGGTAGCGTTGTTTCCTCACAGCAAGAGGTTTTCCCGTTCTATTCTCGGCTTGGGTTGGGAGTGCCTTCTGTGTGGAGTCTGCATGTCCTCCCTGCGGTCGAGTGGGCGTTCGAAAGACATGCGTTGAATGGACGTGCCTTTGTTGAAGGTTGGGCATCGGGCTGGCAACTCGACACCATAAAAGCCAACTGCCAATCATTAGTGGACCGGAGTTCCGCTGTGGCGACCCCTAACTGGGAAAAGCCGAAAAACAAACAAACAACAACAACACTGTCAGACAAGAACTCCATACTAAATTACTTGGTGTTATAATTGATGATGAATTAAAATTCAACATAAATATCCATCATTGCATTAAAAACAACACCAGAAACTTGGTCTCCTGTGCCATAACCACAAACTACTTTCACCCTCCACTAAACCCTCCCTGGCCCTGTCTCTCCTATTACCCTGTCTTTTATATGCAGCTCCAGTTTTTATTAACCTTCAGTCCTCACTTTTCTCTAAACTGCAGCAAACATACAATCAAGTAGCTAAATCTGCCTGTAATCTCCCCTACAAATCCCACCACTACCTCACCCTTAAATCATTACATTGGCCTGAATTCCCTAAACAATTGTTTCTTTCTTAACTGCATATCACACACTCATTTCTTTATAATCCCAGTTCCTGTCCCTCCATCTCAAATATTGTATCTCTATCTAACCCTCAACATCAACTTCGTACATCTGACAAACATCTTCTTGACATTTACAAACTGTCAAAAAATCTTGGTAAGTCCCTATATAAATACTCTGTAGCTCAAACCCTGGAACTCCCTTCCACTTAAAATAAGAAGTATCTCTCATAAGTTCCATTTCAAACTACAACTCAGACAATACCTTCTTAAGACCTGGTCCTGCCCTTGCCAAACTCCGACCTGATCTCTAAATGATTTCTTCCTAAATTCTACTTTAAATTACTTTAAGGTTTTCTCTCTCTTTTTATCCGACTTTCTTTCTTGCTCTTCTAATAATCCAATTTGCAGTTTATCTATAATCAGGTTCTTGTAAATATTCCTAATCTGGGTTTATCCAGCTGCTTTGTATTGGATTTGTTGAAACTTTTATATAAATATTTTGTCTTTATAACCTAAATGGATGTGCTGGATGCAGAAAAATTCAGCTCGTACGAGTGTGAAAATTTATTCCATAAATCCACTAAAACATATACATAACAGAATGCACATTTTTAAAAAATGTAACAAGCAACTGACACTATATATACCCTGTTTTAATGGAGATACCTTGTTCTGATGAAGACTGAGTTACATTCAGTTGAAAGCGCTTAACGTTTATATGTGCATTCTGTTATGTATATGTTTTAGTGGATTTATGGAATAAATTTTCACACTCGTACGAGCTGAATTTTTCTGCATCCAGCACATCCATTTAGGTAATATTTTGTCTTTGTTTATTTCATTTTATGTAAATGTTTCTTATCATTATCGCTATTGTAATTTTATTTTTTTTATTAATTACTGTTTTTTTTGGAATGTCTCTAATTGTAATTGGAGCTTTTCTCCTCGGGTCTCCACTGAAAATGGGCCTTTAGCTCAGTTGGACCAACCCGGTTAACAAATGACATTAAATAAATAAATATTGTCTGTCTTGTCTCATTCAAGCTAATAATTCTTGAAATCAGTGCTACTGTTACAGTGTAGCTTAACTGATATCAAATTTATGGTATTCAGTGTTGTTCTGCTGACATTACCAGTTTTGATCAAGCAATTTAGATGCCAAAGAATAATTTTAGCTAAATAAGGCAAAAAAGTCTCGTTACTTGTTTAATTTAAAATTAAACTCTGAATCAGAGCTTTAAGGCATTGCTGTCCAACCTGCAAGTTGTCAGGAATTTGACAGCTCTTTAACTGAGAAGTAACAGTTGAGAATGAGTTAAGAACACCAGTTGTTGGTAACTGAGGGTCGTGGCAATGAAATGTCTGAATTTTTGCACCCCAGCAGATTCAATCACGTGATTAGTCTTTGCCCCTTATTTTAATTTCACTGCAGTTGTTTCCTAGAACTTCATTACTGCTATTACTTTTTCAGTGTTCCAGTTGTGTTTCATTTCCATTTGCTGAGTCTTACCCATTACTTTCACTTAGCAGGAATAAAACCTGAGAGGTCAGTTTCCTTGTTGGTGCAAGTCTTCAGAACATGCCATGTAAGTAAACCGTATTGAAGTAAACAAGCAGATTTATAACAGTAAATCGTTTAACATTACTTCTGTTATACGCAGTGCTGCATAGTCCAGCCTGTCACATGTCTGTGGGTCCATAGGTTCATTTCACATAAGGAAAGTAATGAGAAGCTCAGTGTTTGCTCTCTACATGAAATCATAGCCAGCAGCCATTACTACTGCATTGCACTCTGGGATTGATTTCAATCTCCATGTGTTACTAAACAAATTCTTTTCTGGAGTCAAACCTATTTGCTATATTTTTTGTGAACTCCAAAATGTTTGCAAGGGAGCAAGGGCGCCCGCAGGCAGGTGCAAGGGGGTGCACTTGCACCCCCCTGGAATCGGCTGACTAGATAATTTCAAAAAAAGTTTTTTTTTTTTTTTACGTGCGTTCTTCTTTAAGAAGAAAGAAGTCCGTGCTAACAGTCCAGTTGCGGGCGTGCTGACATCATCACTCTCGCTCATATTTAGAAGTTTGTGAGCGGGAACTCACACGGACGGGTTTGCAAGCGGGATCTGAAACAGACGGAAGATGGAACACGTGTGTGTGTGTGTGTGTGTGTGTGTGTGTGTGTGTGTGTGTGTGTGTGTGTGTGTGTGTGTGTGTGTGAAATGCCCCAGGTGTACATGGTGGTGGGTAGAGAATAAGGCTTGAACCCTGTACCATGGGCCCAAGTGGCAAGAGCCTGAATTCCCTACCCACCACCATTTGTAAAAATGTTGCAGGATTTTCCCTCATACTTTTTCTGTTCCTCATAAAATCTGTGGTTTCTGCATTTGTGTCCTTGTTGCCTGACAGCTACATGTTCTCTGGTTTTATTCTTGGCTGTCTGGAGTGTTTCTCCCTGGGCCTCTGCTAAAAATTAGCTTTTTTTTTTTCAAAGTCAGACTTTCCTGGTTCACAAATATTAAAAAAAATGGACACACTTCAATATCAGACTTCATATTCTTCAGAAAGTGCATGGTAACAAAAGCTTTTATTCTAGCAGTTTTCTAAATGTACAAGATGGATATTTGAAATGTATCCCTGTGTTTGGGACTGTATTCCCCCCATTATTGGCTTTGTCCAGGTTTTGTGCTAGGGTTGAGAGTTATGGTAAGAACTGAATTCACTGAATATGTTTGGGGGCTGTATTCACCCAGTATTGGCTTTGTTTAGGTAGTGTTTGGGACTGTATTCCCCCCATTATTGGCTTCATCCAGGTTTTGTGCTAGGGTTGAGAGTTATGGTAAGAACTGAATTCACTGAATATGTTTGGGGGCTGTATTCACCCAGTATTGGCTTTGTTCATGTATTTATTGGCTTCATCCAGGTTTTTTGCTAATGTTGAGAGCTATGGTAAGAACTGATTTCACTGAATATGTTTGGGGCTATATTCTCCCATTACTGGCTTTGTCCGGGTGTTATTTGCTAAGAGGTTGAGAGCTATGGTGAGAACTGAATTCACTGAATGTTTGGTGGTTGTAGTCACCCATTATTGGCTTTGTTCAGGTATTTTGTGCTAAGAGGTTGACAGCTGTGCTATGGTGAGAACTGAATTCACTAAATGGTAGCTATTTAAGTTTCAGTCTTCCTCTTTCACAAAACAGTTGATTTGGCATAGTGGTATGTTGCTCTGACTGTTTTGCTCGGGATCCCCTGGGTTCAAGACGTGGCAGTGAAATGTATGGTGGTAACGCAGCATTTTATTCTAGCAACTTTCAAACATTATACAAGCAATGTTTAAAATGTGTCCCTGTTTTTTTGCCTTTTGTCCCCCCCCTCCCCAATAAATTTTGGCTTTTTCCAGATTTCTTGTGCTGAAAAGTTCAGAGATACAGCTGAGTGTCGAGTAGATTTTACAAGGAGCTGAGAGCTGCAGGGGAGCAAAAGTTTAGTGCTGCTTATGTTTAGTCTGCTTGCATTGTTAATAGCACAACAGATAGTGTACTTGCTTTAGATGCTGAAGGCTGTGGGTTCTACTCCCACAGTAGGTAAATGCATTGCTGATGCTGTATTGTGTTGTAAAGGGGGTGGATGCTGCAGTCTTTTTGGCAAAGATACCTAGTAACTATGAACCTGTTAACAGTTTGCTATCCATTCCCTATTGCGGTATTACTAGCTTTTCATTTTTTATTGCATGCAACAAAAGCAATTTATTCTTCAAGGGTAACAGGCACTTTATTTGTAGATTAAACAATGACATATAAAGTGTTTGCTAGCAGCAACCTCTTTATTAGTTACAAATTTTTTCAATGTGGAGTTTACTACTTCAGAGATTGTGTATTTTTTACTGATACTGGTGGACTTGAGTAGACTTTTTATGATGGAAATGTTCTGAATTGGGCAGTTTGTCATTGGTGGATGCTTTTTGTTTCATTGTTTACTGGAAAAATGTTCAAAACAATACATTTAAAATGCCCTCTAACAACTGTACTGTATTGTACAAGGAATGTAATGTAATACAGTCAGGAAGGTGTATCAAAGAGCATGTGTATGTTATGTTCGAGGGGCCTATGATTTTGAAGACAGCCCAGAGTTAATATTTGCCATTGGCAAAATGTATTTTCTCTGAAAGTGGGTTTCAGTGCTGTTTCAATGCATGTGAGTTTCAAGGGCAGAGAAGTTTTAATGTTAGTCTATTTTCATTGTGAGACTGCATTGCTTTAACAGATATGTATTAGGGTTTGTGCTGTAAAATGCAAAATAAAACTTTCAAATGAAATCCTAAATCATCGCAGAAGTAAAGCAGTATGCACATTAGTGTTTATGATAAATGGGGCAAAATAACCAAGGAATGGGACATTGGAATGGCTGCAGGCTCCATTTGACCATGATTTTGTGAGGGTGGTAGCAAACTCAGACAGCCCCGGTTGAACTATACCTCTCAGTTGTCCATATCTTTGCAGAATGAATAGATATTTGCTGCTTATTTTTGGTTTGCTCCTCAAATTTGTGGTTTTCTAGCAAATCATTTAGGAATGAAGCCATTAAATGACAGACATTGAGTTTCAGATGTCATAACCTTCAGAAAAATGCATGCTAATGCAAGACTGTCTAAGTTTATACAAGAGCAATTTTTAGTAGTGTTTGTATGTTCCCCAATATATTTGGCCTTGTTCAGATTTCCTGCATTAAGAGGTTGAGAGGTACATGCAAATCACTTTGTAGATTAGGAATATCCAAACATCTCAATTGTCCCCAATTCTGGCTCAAAATGTTGCTCTCCCCTAATAACCCCTCCTCCAAAATGGCAATTTTGGAAGAAAATGTGGAGGGTTTACAATTATATATAACTGTAATGATCAGTTATAGATTACCTTTATTTCAGAAATGCATGTGGATGCTCTTATTTTGTTAGCTGCTTCAAGTTAACTGTTAATATTAAAAGGTGTCCCTTTTTGACAGGTATTTTGCATCACATTTTGGTCCGTTTTCATAAAATTGTGGTTTTCTGGCAAATTAGTGGCAAGTCATTAAAGATTGAAGTTAGAAAATAATGGCAGACATTTGAGTTTCAGATTTTATACCCTTCAGAAAATTTGTACTAATGCAAGATCTACCTGTTCTATTTAAGTTAATAAGAGCAATATTTAAAATTGGCCTTATTTTTGGGCTTCTGTCCCACTTCTAGTTCTATGTATGGCTTTGTCCAGATTTCTTGCTCTGAAGTTGAGAGGTATGAGTGTCAGATCCATCACTGTCAGCCAGAGACATTTCAAATTGTGACATACTTATTGCACCCCACTCCCCATTGTAGTGGCTCTGGATGTGTCCATGGAAGGCAAGGAGCAGTTATGCAGTGTAAGTGTGCAGAGTATTCCCCATCCAAAGTAGATCACAAATCGACCGTGGCTTTTCATCTGTCTTTGATTTTGCAAAATGTTCTGGTTTTCTATCAGATTTTTGTACTGTTGATTTATGCTTCTTATTCAGGAACTGTATGCTGTCACAGTGCCCTGTTGCTCTGTTTAAGTAGCCATGGTTTAATGAACATCAGGTAAGCTTGTCGGAGATTGTAAGATGCAAGTAAGCTTTAGTAAGCTTGTCGGACATTGTAAGATGCAAGTAAGCGTTAGTAAGCATATTGTTAAAGAATTACCAGCATTGAAAGCCTTTTCGTTGTTGCCATGCAGAGAATATTTACATGACTAGATAATGTATAAGCCTTGGGTACTGAAATGCATATGACAGTATTTTATTTATTTATTTTATTTGCAGTTGGTTTGCCAGGATAGTCCATTGGGCCAAATGAACCCGTTTTCAATGGAGTCCTGGGGAGAAAAGCTCCAAAACTAAGTAGGTTATTAATAGATATACAAATTATACAATTACACAGAAGTTAATCACACAAGAAATAACAATTTGCAAATAATACAACAAAAACTAGAGTGAGTACAATCTAGTGATGAAATTAATAGGTAATACAGACTAAAGGGAAATTTAGCACAAAAGCACTGAGAAATAACAACATATTTGGAAGCATTTCATGACAATACTGAGGATTAATAACATATTAGGAAGCAATGCACAAAAGTACTGAGAAGTAATAACGTATTAGGGAAGCAATACTTAGGAAGTGTGGCCTAGTATATTCTTTCCGATTATTGTAGGAATAATAATATGTATGAGTTAGGGTGGGTAATTAGGAAAGTTGCAGGAGGAAACAGAGGAAGAAGGAAGATGGAGTTTGCAAGTGTTAGTTATGTGGGTGGGAGCAAGAGCATTCCCACTGGGATACTAGATGTGAGTGAAAAGATCTTTAAATATAAAATGGTTGGGGTGGTGCGAATGGAAGGTGGTAGGGAGTTCCAAAGGCGTGCAAGGCCATAAGACAGAAAGATTTTGCCTGGGGGACGAGTTGGTTTATATACTTCTAAAAGATTTTGATTGTTGGACCTTAATACTCTAGCAGGAAGGTGCATTTTAAAGGCTGATGAAAGGGAGGTACAAAGGGTGGGGTTGAAAATGAGCTTATGTGCAAGATTTAGTTGAGTATATGTGAGATAACTGGGTAGCTCTAGCCATTTTAGTTTTTGGAGAGAGGAACAGTGGTGGGTGGAGGACTTGTGGTTGGTAGCGAACTTGGCAATTTTGTTGTAGCAAGAGGAAAGTTGTGTTTTTAGAGAGGTCTGTAGATTAGTTAGGAGTGGAGCTCCATAGAGAAGGGAGGGATAAGAAATGAGGTAGAGAGGGTGATTTTGGTAGCAGGTGTAAGGTAATGATTTTGTCGGTAAAGCATACCTCGTTTTTGATGGGTTTTCTTGATATTTAACTGTAGGTGGGAGTTGAATTTGAGCTGGTTATCAATTTGGACCCCAAGTAACTTGGTCTCGGACACCAGTTCCAGGGGTAGATTATTTTGACTAGAGATGTGGAATGTGTTTATATTGAAAGAAGTTGCCTTAGAGAGGGTGAATAACATTAATTTGGTTTTAGAGGCATTGAGTGCTAGGTGATTCCTTTTCATCCATTGCTCAGTTGTTGTAAAAACATCTTGAGTCAGTTTTAGGAGTGAGGGGATAGAGGTGGCAGCGCAGATAATAGTAGAATCATTGGCATATTGGATGATGTCTGAGAATGGGATAGAGTTATGAAATCATTTATAAATATATTGAAGAGAAGGGGACCCAGTATAGAGCCCTGGGGTACCCCAGTAGGAGTATTTAGAAATGAGGAGGTGGCCTTTTTCCATTTGACTGCTTGAGATCTGTTAGATAAGTAGCTGGAGAACCAGTTCAAGGAGGAGGGAGATAGGTTAAGTTTAGAAAGTTTAGTTAGTAGCAGGCTGTGAGAGAATGTCAAAGGCCTTAGAGAGGTCGAGTAGTAGGGTAGAAACAATTTGGCCAGAGTCGCGGACTTTATTTACAGTTTCAAGGAAGGAGAGGAGGGCGGTCATAGTGCTATGATGTGGTCTGAATCCATGTTGTGTGGGAGTTAGTAGGTGATTATCTAAGAGATGTGGAAGGAGTTGTAGTTGGATATACTTTTCTAGGAGTTTAGAGATGGGGGACAGAATAGCGATGGGGCAGAAATTAGTAACATTGTTGTTGTTGCCACCTTTATGTAGAGGTATGATAAAGGCCCTTTTCCAGACTTGGGGTACTATACATTCTTGGCTAGAGCGGTTGATTAAAATGCTAATAGGGTAAGCGATTGCTTCAGCAGCTTTGCTAAGAAAGTAAGAAGGGATGTTATCAGGAGCATTGGTGCATGGCTTCAGTTTCATAAGGAGTTTCTTTATAGTAGAAGTGGGTATAGGTTTAAATGAGAAAAAAGGAGTGTAAAGAGGGAGAATTAGGGGCAGATGAAGCTGATGAAGTAGTAGGAGTAGGAGAAGGAGTGGAGGGATGGGAGTTGGTAGATGGGAATGAGGAAGTAGTAGCAGAGTAGGGTAGAGAGATGGTTGGGGATGGTAAGGGAGTTTTGGAGAATGTAGTGGTGTTAGAGAAAGATGACGTTAATTTGGAAATGGATTCAATGAAAAGAGTTAAACTGGGTAGCCAAGTCTTGGTCAGGAGCGTTTGGGTCTGGGGTAGGGGTATCTGGTTTGCTGGGGTTAAGTAGAGTAGAGATACCTTTCCAAAATTTCTGAGGGTTTGATTTTATTATTGTTTTGAAGTGTGGAAAAGTAGTTTTGTCGGTCAAAGATTATGAGCTTTTTTACCTTATTTCGAAGTATTTTATATTCATTGTAATAAAAGGACAGGATTACAGTATTTTCAGAAGCTCATTACATTTTATTGGAGACCAGTGTCTTATAGCAGTGTCTGTGTGTTAGTACACTTGTAGTTGGGTGGCTTTAATGGTATATGGTAAATAAGCATTGCTACCTTACTTAAAAGCCAAGCCCTGCAACAACTAGCTCCACACTGAAGTCAAAACACAATAGCTCTGGTGGGTAAATGTACTCTGTAGTAATCAAAAAAGGCAAATGTTTAAAATAACTACAGCTTATGTGTAAACACAATAGGTAGTGATGAAACAATGCTCTGCTAAAAATGCTTTAATGCTCCACATTGCTGAGCTGCAGATCAGTTATCACTGGCTACCAGGATTTCACCCACTTCAGCTCAAGCACGGTGCCATTCAGTGCAACCTTCCCAGAACTAATTCAAGTCTGACCAGAATTATTTGGTGTGTGTATAAGAGGGAGGTAGCATACCCCTCAGCTGTCCAGATTTTTGCCCCATATTCCTCCTAAAAAGGATTGAAGTTGCTAAATAATGAGACATTTCAGTTTTAGATGTCATGTCATTTAGAAAAATGCATACTAACAAATCCTGTTACTCTTGCAATTTTCTAAGTTTCTGAGAGCCATATTTATAATCTGTCCCTATTTATTTTAGGCTTTGTCCAGATTTCTTGCACTAAGGTTGAGGCCTTGAGGGGTGTGGTATGTTTGTGAGAGAGAAAGTGAAATGCCCAAGTTAGAGTTAGCAGGTGGAATTTTCAAGTGCATTTTCAAGGAACTGTGAGTTTTAAGGGAAGCTAAGTTCACTGCTGTTCATGCCAAGTCTATTTACAATGTGCAACTGTTTTGTTTAGAAAATGGTATCTCTATTGTGGTATAAAGTTTTAAAGCTATGTTAGTTGCACCACAAGTAGAATACTTGCATCTTAATGTAAAGGCTTGAGGTTCTATTCCTACAGCATATACATTTGTATGCTGCAGTCCTCAGGATGTCCTCCTTTGGATGAGATGCCTAATAACTATGAACCTGTTTTTCAGCTTGTCATCCATTTTCTATTGCAATATACCAGCTTACCATTTTTTTAATTTAACATAGGCAATTTATTCTTTGACGGCAGTAGGCACTGAATTTGTAGATGAAACACTGAAATATACAGTTGTTTTCTAGCAACAACATCTTCATTAGTTTCAGATATCTTTAATGTGGAATTATTCAGATTACTTTTACTTCAGCAGAGGCACTCAAACAAGTGTTGCTGTATAATACAAGGGATATAATTCAATTATATATTATAATTAATACAATCAGGTAAATCAAATAACTTTTGCATGCCCTAACGGTGTGCAAGGAGCCTATTGCTTGAAAACAGTTCAAAGGTAAATAACCTGCCACTGGCCAGATGCATTTTCTTTGAATGTGGGTTTCAATGCTGTTTCATTGAATGTGAGTTTCAAAAGTAGAGAAGCTTTAATGCCAAGTCTGTTTTCATTGTAAGACTATTGCTTTGTTTAGGTTTAGTAAATGTCTCAGTGTTTGGGCTATAATGTTTGAAATAAAAGTTGTAAATTAAATCCAACTGCCTGTAATCATTGTAGAACAAGCAGATTTATAACAGTAAATCGTTTAACATTACTTCTGTTACACGCAGTGCTGCATAGTCCAGCCTGTCACATGTCTGTGGGTCCATAGGTTCATTTCACATAAGGAAAGTAATGAGAAGCTCAGTGTTTGCTCTCTACATGAAATCATAGCCAGCAGCCATTACTACTGCATTGCACTCTGGGATTGATTTCAATCTCCATGGGTTACTAAACAAATTCTTTTCTGGAGTCAAACTTATTTGCTATATTTTTTGTGAACTCCAAAATGTTTGCAAGGGAGCCCACCATATTTGTTTTCCCTATCTCTTTTTTTACAAATTTAGTTGGGGTCATCTGTACTGAATGCTAGTGCTTGATGTGAAACTACAAACTGACTTCATTAGCACTGAGGCAGTGCTTGGAAAACTAGTTTCTGTAAACCAAAATACATGATGGTTAGCTACCATTTAAACTTATTTGGTACCATTCTACTATTTTCAGGCTATGTGCTTGTAATGTCATTACAACATTGACAATATCTGTGTGTGTGCGCTACACGAATACTGTCTAGTTTGCTCTGTACACTTTGTAAGTGGAAAATGATTTTTTTTAATAAATGACACTGCTGCAGTTTACTCTTGAGTATCATTCAGGTTCTTATTGTTTGATG